>NC_061110.1:93794839-93819839 GCF_015104395.2 Macrobrachium nipponense | reverse complement strand
TGGAACCGTCAAATGCAACAATAATAAACCGTCAAGAGACCACACTTTATTATTTATTGGCTAGAAAAGAAAATGCGGCATTTCACTTGAGCCTGTTTTATATTTAATAAAACCTATAGCAGTCTAATAAGATTTTAAAGGCTTACAGATGAAGACTGAAGTTAAATGGGCTACGAAGAAAGTGGAATACAAACTATGACTATGGACATTTTAATAAGGATAAATTTATCAGTGACAGGTTAGACATATTGCAAATTGTTTTCGAAAATCTCTATAATCCTGAATGAAAACAAAGTACTCGTATGCAAAGCTATAATTGTTAGTGCAAACTAAATGATGACGAAGATTACTTTCGGAAATAATGCCATATTCACTGAATTTTCGGTATTAGGAGAAACTGCAGATTCTGAAGATGAATAAGGGGTGCTTATAATGGTAAAATAGTCGCCACCTGACGGAAAACAAAACCTTACCCGGAGAAATCAAAACAAATTCGTAGGTAGAATTGGGCAGTTATATCTAAGGGGATGAGATATAAACGCTATAAGATCACAATCTAAAAGACCGCGTAACGGAGGATGGTATATAATATGATGACAAGAAAAAGACTTATTTGGGTGCAAATATTTCGGCATCAAATCTTTCGGCGAACTCCAAGGAAGATGTTACACAGATATGGTACCATAGCACCAGAAGAATTTCATTTTTTATTTTTTAAATTATCCAAAGAAACAATTTTGTGATTACCTATAAAGACGAGTTAAGATCCATTTTAAAGAATCAGACGACGTTCTCACACACTCTTTGGCTAAACATGCATATAAAATAATCTTTCATTACAATAACCATCCATGAAAAGCAGCGCAATGATGGCACCAGTGCCTAATGAACTGGCCACGTGTGCCTTTGCATTTACATACATTTCTCTCTCTCTCTCTCTATCCGCTCGCTCTCTCTCTCTCTCTCACTCTCTCTCTCTCTCTCTCTCGTCTCTCTCTATATATATATATATATATATATATATATATATATATATATATACATATATAATATATATATGTATGTATGTATGTCATGTATATGTATATATATATATATATATATATATATATATATATATATATATATATATATAATCTGTAATACCGTAATTTATCTTACTGCGTGTCATAATCAAAGCTCTTCAGTCCGAACATAGTTCTTAATGGAATGTTGAAGCCATTATACTTACAATGTCAAAGGCCTTATACTTAAAACGTTAGAAGCATTATATTTATAATGTCAAGAGGCGTTATCGTTGCTAAGCCTTTTCATCAAAGTCCCAAGAAAACCCATCCAGAATCCTATCACGAAAAGCAAAGTGGATGATACCATTATATATAACCTCTCAGTCTCGCCAGTGAACGCAATCAGCAAAAACTCAATAGAGGTCGACCTCAATTTAAAAACGTTTAAGACACACGCACAGACAGACAAAACTCAGACTTAGACGAATAAATATCTTAGTCTCCAGAGTCCCGACTTGGGGTGAAGATTGAACGGCGTTAAAGGGTCGTTCAATCCGCTGAAAAGTCTCGGAAAATGAGAGAGAGAGAGAGAGAGAGAGAGAGAGAGAGAGAGAGAGAGAGAGAGAGAGAGAGAGCATTTGACCTAAATCCCCTTAATACTGAGCGGAAAATCAGATCACACCTCGGGTCCCCGGACGATAACAAGGCGTTTAAGCACTGTTGGAGTCAAGGGAATACGCAATGCATTAAAGATGAGGGCTTCTATTGAAGAGGAACTGGGATAACAACTGTGACCTACATTGATCAAGAAAAGAAAACAGTTTGGGGGGTTTCTCCTGTTCGGTGTCATTACGAATACTTTCTCTCTCTCTCTCTCTCTCTCTCTCTCTCTCTCTCTCTCTCTCTCTCTCTCTCTCTCTCTCTACGATCTTTAAAAGCACTGTACTCGTGTTTTGTCTTCATTTTTTTTTTTGCCCAAAATACGTGCTACTTAAAATCTCATTTGTCAAGGATACTTCATAATTATTTTTTCCCCCATCGCGGTCATCCTATTCTACTAGGTGGTTTTCCATAGTATGGAATTCTGGGTAGGAATCCATCACTTTCCTTACTATGTGCACTGTTTCTAGGAGCACACTCTTCTGCATGAGTCTTGGAACTACCTCAGCATCTAGTTTTTCCAGGTTCTATTTCAGGGACCTTGGGATCGTGCCTAGCGTTCATATGTTTATGGGTACAATATCCACACACATATCCCATACCCTCCTTATTTCTATTTTCAAGTCTTGATACTTGTCAATTTTTTCTCTTTTGTTGTTGTTGTTGTTATTATTATTATTATTATTATTATTATTATTATTATTATTATTATTATTATTATTATTATTATTATTATTATTATTATTATTATTATTATTCAGAAGTTCAAAAAATTCATATGGAACAAGCCCACAGGGGGCACTGGCTTGAAATTAAAGCTTCCAAAGAACATGGTGTTTATTAAAAAGAAGTAACAGAATGTAATTGAAAATACAAAAAGAGATCAATTATTAATACGAGTATGTAGTGCTGAATTTCAACACAAATAGTCTATAGGAGAGGCGGGTGAGAGGTTGGGCTCAACATCCAATTACGCAAATCATGTTTAGCTTAATTGAAGTGACCAGAATATCTATCCCGCTATTTGCGGTTGCTTGAGTTATCTCCGGAGCCACATTCGGCTCTACGTACATCTCGCTGAGTGTGGCCAAATAACCATTACAATTACGTCCATTACCTGTGTACCATGGGCATTCTCAGTCCGTGAATTCGGGTCCCCTGTTTCAGGGTACACTTAATCATTTATTCATAAAATTTATTTACTTATCTAATCTGTTAATTTATTTAGTCGTGGTTAAAAATAGTTTCACCAGCAAAAATGATTTGGACTACTTAGTAATGTATATAATCAACCATTCAATTCTATTTCCACACTTGTCATTTCTTCACTTCCTGGCATCTACTCTGTAGATGCTGACAAAGCAAGAAGGTTCCATAAATATAGTAATAAGTAGTATTAGTAGTTACCTGAAAATTTCAATTTAAAAAGTGGTATTTCTGACAATTTACTTTACATACAGGTATTACTCGTTCGGAGAGAGATAGGATGGTTACAATAAACAGCGCTGCTTAATACAATTTGCTACTCGATACAAATTGAAATGCTTCTGTGTGATTACTCAAACTTTGCTCTGCAGTTCCACATATTTTAGGTGGTTATGAAAATGGGGACCGCTATATACTTAAAAAAATAAGTGGTAACTTACACTCAATTTAATAAATTACCGAGTGGTAACTTATTTAATTTGATAAATTACCAAGTGGTAACTTACATTTCATGTTAATAAATTACCAAGTGATAACTTATTCAATTGGATAAATTACAAAGTGGTAATTTACATTTCAGCTTAATAAATTACCAAGTGGTAACCTACATTCAATATGGTAACTTCCTGTCAGTCTAATAAATCACCAAGTGGTAACTTACAATTAATCTCATAAATTACCAAATGTAACTTACATTCTGTTTAATAAATTACTAAGTGGTAACTGATATTCAGTTCAATAAATTACCAAGAGGTAACTTACATTCAGTTTTATAAATAACCAACGTGCAACTTAAATTCAATTTAATAAAATACTATCGATGAAGTTTTCAATACGATTATATCGTTTACAAAATATGACGGGTATTTTTTCCTATTGTTACTTAGCTTTATGAATATAAAATTTAAAAGTTTAGCCGACAATTATTTTGGAAAGACTATTACCAAAGGACCTTCAAATACAACAAAATCTACCAAGATACATTTTGTCAAAGCGGCATGAAAGGTTTTCAATTGTTTCAATTTAATCTTTCTGTCCAAGGTATTCTTGAGAGAGAGAGAGAGAGAGAGAGAGAGAGAGAGAGAGAGAGAGAGAGAGAGAGAGAGAGAGAGAGAGAGACTGATATATCTTTCATTAAAAATGGCAAGCTTTACAGGTCCTGAGAAACGCCAAAATGGAAATTGCTCGTAGGATGCTCATGCGTTACTTACGGCTAATTTACCTCACGAACAGGATTTTTAGTTCCAACGCTTTCGCCTGCCCAGACAGGATAGTTCGAAAAGGAAAAGAACGAGATTATAATTAAGACTCTGAGTTTGGAGTCCATCAGCATCCTTAATGACTGCAGGTTTGAAGATGATAAGGAGAAATGAAAAAAAAATTAAGGAAGAAATTAAGGCAAACTATATGGTCGAAGAAAAGGAAGAGAAACACACTGATGAGAAATGTTCGTAGAAAAAAAAATTAAATACGGAAACTCTAAAAAAGGATTAAACACGAAATCTATAATAAGGAGAAAAGCAATGGAGTCTACGTGGGCAAACAAAAAAAGCACGGAAAGTTGCGACAATCTTATTGTAAGGGAGGTATCAAATTTTTTTTTTTTTATTATTATTATCAAAACAGAGAGGGGGACGAAAATATTTCAGAGAAAAGCTGGATGGAAAGATTTTAGTAATCTTTCACTTGATGGGCTGATCAAGGTCATGTTACCGAGAGGATATATCACAACGATTTAACGATTGGGAAATCGGATAAAGCGAGGGACACAACACATCCGAGAATGCCTTGAAATTGTCAGGCAAAAATGAGATCCCTCTCAGATGCCTTAGCAATCTTTAAAGATAAAAGATTCCGTAGGACCTTCTGAGGAAAGGATAATGGAAGGGGATTAGGCCTACAAAAAAGGATGATGTAAGAGGATCTGGAACACAGGAATACCTGGAAAACGGGACCTAAAACTGCAACTTTCACCATAGAACAATACCTGGATACACCAGAGTGGAGGAGAGAACTAAACTCGAAGGAGTTCATGAGAACTTAATTGGCAAAAGACCAGATTTGTTTTAGACAGGAAATGTGAAGCAGAGTATCAGGTTTCCTTTCAGCACGATAAAAAAAATCCTTCCTTTAAGGTACAAAACTTAAAAGACTTAAAAGAAAAAGGAATAGCGCCGTAGACACACACACACACACATATATATAGGTGTGTGTGTGTGTGTATTATATATATATATATATATATATATATATATATATATATATATAAAGAAAAAGAAAATACACATAAGCTTTTTCACTAAGAAGAGAGAGAGAGAGAGAGAGAGAGAGAGAGAGAGAGAGAGAGAGATAGAGAGGAGAGAGAGGAGAACTTCAGCAAACACGTCCTAATACCTTAATCCTCCGGAGATGACGGTCAGAGCAACGAATAGCTTCGGTGCGGTATCTAGAATTTCGCCTTAAAAGGACACAACCCTTTTAAATCCCTTCCTTCTATATATCTATATATATATATATATATATATATATATATAAATTATATATATTATATATATATATATATATATATTATATATATATATATAGCACCAAAGCTATATATTTTCAAAAACATTTTACGAAAAATAAATACGAGGAGACGACATTCAGCACCGCAAAACGTGATTTCCATACATACTATAATTTGAATCTACTGATAATTTAAAACATAGGCAGAGGAGTGTTGTATACTATACCTGGTAACTGATAATATGAAAGAATTTGACATCAAAAGTGCTTTGCGCGAAGTCCGCGAACATAACATACCACAGTATCTGTCTTGCTCAGTGTCATCTGTCCACAAGATCGGAAAAATATTGCACAAATAATAAAAAAAAAAACTGCAATAACAAATAGTGCCTGGATCGCTGCCAGAGTGAGTCCGAATAGGTCCCTTCTCCACAAAAGAGCATCTCTCTCTCTCTTTTCTCTCTCACTACTCTCCTCGTCTCTCTCTCTCTCTCTCTCTCTCTCTCTCTCTCTGTGTGTGTGTGTGTGTGTGTGTGTGTGTGTGTGTGTGTGTGTGTGTGTGTGTGTGTGTGTGTGTGTGTGTGTGTGTGCTTGCTTGCTTTACGAGTAAAGAATCCGCAAATATAAGCGTTTGACTGATTTTTTTTTTTTTTTTTTTTTTGAATTATTTAGTCTGTATATCGAGGTATGCGTAAATTCTTGCATTGGTAAGAGCACTTTTTGGTTATCAGTTATTTTAACCGAATGCTACGATGTCCTGTAAATAGATTAACAGAAAAACATAAGGTTTATAAGGAAGAATAAAAAATTAACTGCAAAATAGTCTAATACATACATACATACGGACATGATATAAACTCATACTATAATGCGATATCCAATCACGATATAAACAAAGAAGCTATCATCTCCATTTACATCCAGTGATTCATATATATATATATATATATATATATATATATATATATATATATATATATATATATCCGTATTTCCTGCTAGTGGTTGCTCGTATTTCAATACTTTCTTATAACTATGCCCCAAAGAGATGATGATGATATAAGAAAATCCAGAGCTACAGAGTTTCTTACAGACATCATGTAACTAATTCATACAGAGTTCAATGTTAACGTCTTTAAAAAAAAATCGTGATTTCTGGCACTCTCAGTGTTTGGGTTTCCACTTCTTTCCCTTCCCCTCCTATTCTGGTTTCCCATTTCCTCCCAATTCTGCCTTGCACTATCGTCATCTTTTCCCCTTCACTGGTCGAGGATCGATGGTAGAAGACGTAATGAAAGGGCTCCGAGAGCTGCCTTCCTTCAATTCTCGTGTTTACATCGCACTTGGCCCAAGGACTGGTTCGCCTCTGATAGCAAAACTATTGAAATCAAATTGTTTTCCATTGGGCCTTGAGCTGTTTGATTGTAGATTAGAACTGGAGAGCTCTCAAGGTACGTAATTATCACGGGAAATAATAAAGATATATATATATATATATATATATATATATATATATATATATATATATATATATATATATATATTTAAAGTAATTTTTAAAGTAATTTTATTCATTATCTAACAGATTCCCTGAGGATGTAGTAACGTTATTACGAAAAGTAGGGAATAAAGAATTATGATGAATTACAACGTTTCCATGGTCCACCTTCACGTTGATAAAACTATATAGTATGTATGTATGTATGTATGAACAAAGTTACATCCACGAAGGAAAATTGAAACACTGGAGATGCTAAGTACTTTCGTCTTATTGCCAAAACGAAACTACTTAGCATCTCCAGTGTCTCAATTTCCCTTCGTGGCTGTAACTTTCTTCATATAATCATGAGTTTTTAATTTCTTCGTGATTTAAAATCCAAAAATTATATATATATATATATATATATATATAGATATATATATATATATATATATACATATACATATATATATATATATATATATATATATATATATATATATAATGTGAGTGTATGTGTGTGTGATTGTTAATTGTTAATACATTTGATAACACATCAACATAACGGTTTAGTACAGTACACTACACGAAAATCATGCCATCGAATGAGTCTTTGAAAAATAAACGACCAAACAATCCATCCGGATCGCTATCATTGTAACACCCACTCAAAAAAACCATTAAAATCTTACACAGCAAATGGTTTTCCAAAGCATACTGGATAGTTTCTGTTGAAATGTATGAAGTATTTATTTTGTGTTATGAGTAAATAAAAACTTGGTTGACAGATTTGATCGCTACAGCCAATATTTTATTTTCCAGATGTTTTCATTTTATAAATACTGAGTTATAAATACTGAGTTATCCACACCGGATGAATAAATGCTAACCTTTATGGTGATAATATATCGTAGACAGTGAATGAAAATGGTTCATCAAAGCTGTCTTTCAAGATCCCTACGAAAATAAGCAACCGTTACCCAAAACATACCATTTTCTATTAGACTCGCTAAGATGTACGGAAAGCAAGATTATAACGGCCACGGAAACCACACTATTTATAAGTAACGAACTCAGAACGATGTCAGCGGCAGCACCCAGCAAAAGATATTGCTGGAAGCTCCCACCACCATAAGATGATGGTGCCATCCACCAAAACATGTTTATGGCAGGCCTCAGCTTTTATGCCGGCCCTGAGGGCAATAACAGGATACTCTGGCTGTTAGCTCATATAGCACTTTATAAGAAGGCTTCCACAAAGTGGAGGAGATGATGTCGGAAAAGATAGAGCGCCTAAATCAAATGGAAGATCAAAGCTATTATCTGTATAAGAAAAAAAAAAAGTTATTAATAGGAGTAGCTTTCCTATCAATGGCGTTATGGCTTGTAGGCTCACAATCAGAATTGCTTAAGAGTTCGTAATGAAGAATCGAACTAATGCGGCGGATATACTAAAAAATATAACTCCCTGGGGATAATTTACAAGAACGTAATTACTCGAGGAGGCATAAACAATTACAAAGACTCCTTTAAACATACTTAGGACAATCAACCTCTAACCACCAAAATATCATTCGTTTGACATTGCATTAAAAATATCCAGAGGATTTGCAGGAAATATGGGGAAAACTTTAATCACCTTACACTATAAACCCAAACAATTTTATTACCAATCTCAAGAAGTTGATTATATCGTTGCTTATGAAGACATATTATCTCACCATGCTTTGAGTTTTATCTGAATCATCAATACAATTTTCTCTTATGGACAGCTAACAACGTAGATTTTAATTTGGGTATAGCTGTTCAATCATACCCAGAACTTTCTGCTTTCTTTATATACGATTATACCACTTCCACCACTTCTTATACCAAAAGAACGCTGATCACATGAATTTATGTTGCAATTTAAACAACCTTTGTCTTAATACTGCTCAATACATCTTCGGAACGAGAGGCAAAAACAAACTGGGAAAATTGCTACTAATCAGAATGAGAGAAGTATGATCTATGCTTCCACGCCACCACCAGCCAGTAAGAAAGGCTAAACATACAATAACGGAAACAACAGAATAACCGAGCTACGAAAAGAAAAGCGCGGGCAATCTCCAGCCATACTAAACAGTAGGACACAGCTTGAGTGGGCGTTTGTATGCTCTAACGGAATCTCTTTAAGGGCTCAGATGAGCCCAAAGTGGACAGTCTATTTTTCTTTCTCTTTTCCAAATGTCTCCGAATCCCTTAATCCTCTCCACTCCTCCAGACTGAGGTGAAAGAAAGCGGAAAGAAATAGTCTACTCAATCCACTCTTTTTCCTCTATCTTAGTTAACATGGCTGTCCACTGATGACCCTTTAATGATACTGTTCTATTATATAAATACTTATTCTGTATTATAAAGTGAAACTCCACTTCCCCCTGTGTTTCTTTCATCATTCAAAATTAAAAACTTTATTCATAATAACACAGTTAGTAAACATATAAAAAAAACTGGGTCTTACGCCTGATAAAATCAGCTATTACGCAAATAATCTAAAATTTCCCTAAGTAGTACAAAACTTAAGATACATGCACTAAACTTTTCTTTACAGCAAGTCATTAATTTCTTTCATGACTGACACTTTTCATTCCTTTCCTAAGATCATTAACCCGTATCATTACCTTTTAACACCATTTTTGTTTATAAATAAAGATTACTAATTTTTACTCCTTAAGTGTACCACGATACAGAGTATTCAGAGCCCGCAGCGGTCAGGCAAGAGTCTGTAAACATGGTTGTGTAATCGAGCGAAAAGCCAGGTTGATCATTATCCAAGTAATTACGAACAGCATTACTGGACATTCACTTATCACCATGGCTGATGCATCAAATGACAGCCACTGTAACTCGGCCTCGTGTAACTGGCAGTGAGCACTGTGGCTAGATTTGTGAGGTCGATTATTCGCCTTGGATGGAATGAATGGTCTCGTGAACTTTGTAGCCTGGACATGGCAAGGATCACGAGTCCCATGATAGGCCGTTTGTGGCAGGGTGAATGAATACCTTTATTGGTCTTCACAACTTGTACCAAGTTCGAATTATATCTGTATCTCTCTCCAGTTCACAGGAAGCTACCGTTGAATCTTGGAGAAGGGTTTAGTGTGTGTGTGTGTGTGTGTGTGTGTGTGTGTGTGTGTGTGTGTGTGTGTGTGTGTGTGTAATCTCATTGCTGGTGTAATGTCATTGTCTAGCAATGAAAGGAAACCGCATTCAGGTGACACCGCTTTCATGGTAAATCATGTTTGCCCTGTTTTGCATTTGATAATAATGAAGACATGTCCAACATGATATTTGCAATAGAGAAGGAATAAATGAATATGCCTTATGAAACCTTACACTGCTTTTACAATACAATCACCCTACGTCACCTTCAGAAACCAAAAATGAAACTGGCGAAAAGTTTACGACACGAAAATGATATGATTGATTTCAAACAACAAACCGAAAAAAAAGGTGAGAGGGAAAGGAATGTCATCCCATCTGTTTTAAACATAAAACCCCGTATTTTCCAAGGTCAAAAATATATGTCAACAGTTGAGAACACTTTGACAACAACCTCGTCTATTAGATAACAAGAACGAGAAAACAGAATAGTTGCTCCAAACAAGTGGAAAACAAGACTAACAAGAACAAGAAAACAGAATAGTTGCTCCAACCAAGTGAAAAACAAGACTAACAAATAAAGGTGGGAAGGAAAAAGCAAACCAAAGGTGCGTCGTTCTCATTCATGATACACATCATTTTCAATGGTGTCTTGGGCACTAAAGTGGATGGATCGCCTTGTAAACAAGGGGCTTCAAATGGCTCTCTCTCTCTCTCTCTCTCTCTCTCTCTCTCTCTCTCTCTCTCTCTCTCTCTCCTTTTCCCTGAACACTTCTAACCGCCCGCCCTATCATATGAAATATTCGCACCCCCCGCCCCCCAGCGACATGACAGTGATAGTGTATCTCCTGAAGGAATGGGAATTTGCGGTCGTTTTCGTAAATAATACTGAAGAGAAATGATCTACCGTGACAGTGAATTGACACTCGGGAACTTCAGTATCTTACGGGAGTTTATTTGTTTGTTTGTAAGGTGTCTTTACGTTGCATGGAACCAGTGGTTATTCAGCAACGGGACCAACGGCTTTACGCGACTTCCGAACCACGTCGAGAGTGAACTTCTGTCACCAGAAATACACTTCTCTCACTCCTCAATGGAATGGCCGAGAATCGAAATCGCGACCACCGAGGTAAGATGCCAACACCATACCAACCACGCCACTGAGGCGCTTAATTTCTGGTCTTGATATGAGCTCCTCAGTGAACGAAGTTACTTCCTGACGAAGGGTTAAGAGAAACCAATAAACTCCACGGCTTCCCTTGACCCCGCTGCTGTCTCAGACAAAATAAGTATATGGACAAACACTGAGCTGTGTTCTGGGATTTCTGAATCCAAAGGTCAGATTGGGACGGCATTTGACCAATAACGTTTACTCATTTTCAATGTAAATATTATAAAATTAAAAACTGTTTTTCACTGTTCAAGGCTCCAATAATATTATGTGCAGCTATGGTAAAGACTGTTTAATAATAATAATAATAATAATAATAATAATAATAATAATAATAATAATAATAATAATAATAAATAATAATACAATAATAATAATAATACCTTTAAGAGAGGGTCTACTTCATTCCAATAATAATAATAATAATTCCTAGAAGCAATTGCGTACTTTTAACCACATCTGCTTGTATTGTAATATAACATTTAGATATCGAAGGAATGTTAACTGTAAATTTAATTTTTAAGAAATGATATTTACAGTTAGCAATTATAGGGCGAGTCCACCCAACTAAATGTTTTCACTAAATTTCTTTAAAAATTATCAATTTTCACGCGGGGCCTAGTAACAGGTAATAACGGATAATCTAACAAACTGAACTAAAAGCATAACTTCTATAATACACGTAAATAGAATCAAAAAGAGAGAGAAAAAAAAACACCCATATCTCGGTCATCCACAATGAATACTATATCAGATTCACATCAACCGTGCATTTGATGTCTAGGCCAGTCCCTTACGACGCTCCTGATTGGCTGTTGATAAGCCAATCACAGGGTTAGAAACTCTCAGTCTCTCGAGAGAGTTCATATAGGCAAGGTGTACATTCAACCTCCCCTGAGCGATACGGCTTTCAAAAGTATCCCTCAGGAGAGATGGAAGATACATCCTGCTTCTGTGAACTCTCTCGAGAGACTGGGGGTTTCCAGCCCTGTGATTGACTTATCAACAGCCAATCAAGAGCGTCGTAAGGGACTGTCCTAGACATCAAATGCACGGTTGATGTGAATCTACTATAGTCTTTAATCAAGGGATGTTTTATATCATAGAAAACATAACAAAACAAACACTTGCGAGTACAAATCACGGAAAGAGAGATTAATGATTTTTACTCCTATGAACACAAGCATGACATAATTGCACAATGGCCTCAAAAGCCTTGAACTAACTCCATTAGCAGGATAAAAACAAAAAAAAAGATTAACGGGAAATTATACAGGTTCTTCACTGAATAGATTGCTGTAATTTCCTTGTCGTGAAGTTCCGTTTAAAAGTGAAACCACTCTGAAGCCACTGAGGCATCCCGTCGCTAAAGGTTCAGTTTAACATTCTTTCCGTCCGCAGAGAAATGGGAACTAAAGTATAATTCGATTAAGACTCGTCCGGCACCTGGCGTGAATTTGAATGAAAACTGGAGGCTGGGCTATGTGGCAAGGAGTCTGTCTGTCTGGCATTTGGATGAATTTTCAAGGTACAATTCGAGAACAAAAGGTCCCCTATGCCTATCACTGTCCAGGACAGGAGAAAATAAAATATCATCGATGTCTATGAGTAAGAATAAAAAATTAAATATATTACAGAAATACAGGACAGGAACAGGAACTGAATATAAAATATGACCGATATCTATGAGTAAGATGAAGAATATAATAGAAAATATATAGGAAAAAAATTTATTTCCGCAAAACATATAAAAAGGCAAAGAACTTTGGGAAAGAATAAGAGAGCCATCACTAATATATTCTCGAAATATCTACCTTATGAGCACCTTTAAAGAATCATAATATATTACTTATGAGTTCCATCGACTCATAAAGAAGTACATGTATGTATAGGTATGTGTATGTATATGTATATATGTGTGTGTGTATATATATATATATATATATATATATATATATATATATATATATATATATATATATATATATATATATATATATAAAATATATATATAACTGTATTCGAATGCCCTCTTCACCCTTAAAATTCCCGAATCACTTTTCTAAACGTTTTAAACCCTACATCATTAAATTATATTATTTTCACGAATGAATTCTTAAGCATAAGCGAATCGTATATTTACACGTGAATGATACCGAAGCAAGAGGTCATAAACAATTATGAGATCATTAATAAAACATCGACTCTAAGACTAAAGGATATTAATAAAAAAATAATTTATATTCATCATCTGGGTATCCAAGAAATGCCAAAAAACATAAGACATCGTACAGACAAGAAAGAAAAATGGCGTGCAATAAGGTTGACGAGCCCCTCCCCCCAGGGACCTGGACAAAGGTTGAAAGGCTTAGAATACGAACCTTTCATTTTCCCACTTTGGAACAGAAGGTACAATTGCGAGCGCTTCCGTGCACACGACGAGCAAAATCATAATTAGAATGCAAGTACCGATGACACGGAGAATAATCGATTTAATCCCACTGAGATTATGCTCCCGAAACACGTGAGTGTGAAAAAAATTATATGTTCTTTTTCTCAAAAAAAAAAAAAAAAAAAAAAAAAAAAAAAAAAAAAAAAAAAAAAAAAAACTACTACTTCCCTATTAAAGCAAACTCCAGCAAATTCGACCTTTCCACTATACGTGCCTTGTAGATCACGGTTGCGCAGAAAAAAAGAAAAAAAAAAAAAACTTTCGGCGCTCCCAATCATGAATATTCATTCATCCTGTGTTCCAATTAGCCTTGATCATCGCCTTCAGGAAGAATAGATTAAAAAAAGGAATTTCCCACTCTGCCCTCCTCCAACAGCAGCCCTCTAAAAACACAAAGTCCCCCCCACCCCCCACCCCCTTCCCCAAAAGACAAAGCCGTCCCCAATACGGCACAATATTCATATTAAGCAGGGATGCTTTTTTTTTTTTTTTTTTTTTTTTTTTTTTTTTTCCACCGGCTTTGGAAATTCTCTCGGCTACAAGTCTTACCACTCAGTCATTATGGAAATATATTGATAAGCGGTTTAGTTTATTAATTTTTAGGGGTAAAAAAACCTTGTCGTCTCATCACTCTCTCTCTCTCTCTCTCTCTCTCTCTCTCTCTCTCTCTCTCTCTCTGGAGTTTGTTTTTATACGCAGTTATGAGCTGATGTCAACTTCAGAAACTATTATTATTATTAGTATTATAGTTTCTGAAGTGGACATCAGCACATAACTGCGTATAAAAATAAAAGCAGATGCACGGTAATAAACAAGAGAGAGAGAGAGAGAGAGAGAGAGAGAGAGAGAGAGAGAGAGAGAGAGAGAGAGAGAGGGCATTCTCAACCCACACTACCAACTAACATTGATAATGAGAGAGTTTTCAGCAGGATATCGAATTAAAACGCCATATGCTTTGACAAAAAGTATCAGCATCAATTTTTTTCTTTTCCCATATTAATCATGGCATTTTTTCTCCGTTTTTAATGAAACGGAGTCTGTGATTACTTTCTCTTGACTACTTTTTTTTTTACCGTGAACTTATTATTTTTTTTCTCTCTAGATCTCACTATCTGTTTACTAAAGAGATCTTTGACCTTTAGCACTAAGTGTTGAACGTATTATTGCAGATATCTTTCATCGTGATCTATTTTGCAATGATGCAAGATTAATATCAAGAATCTGCAGTAATGTACTGCATGTTGCAATGGTACATCGAAGTTCACGTACATCCGTTAATAAAATATTTGCCAAACAAGATATTAAAGCAAAACGTAAACTTATACTTAAAACTTGAATGAGGATTATGTAATGGTAGGCAGGAGGTGAGTGGAGATTTGAAAAAAAAAAATAAAGACCAGGAGGCCTTTGCATTGTATGCCTTTTAAGATGCTTATTGATGATTGCGTGAGAAATAATACCCAAACACATCACCCAATATCAAATTTTTTAAAAATCTATAAACACTGAATCCAGAACCACATTCCAAGTTACGACATCTGTTCACATCAAGTGTCCCAAAAATGTCCCCGATTAAAAAAATAAATAAATAAATAAACCCTGGGACAATATGGACAAGTTCAAAACTCTCTCTCTACTACAAATGAATAACTGATGGAGACTTAAAATGACAAAACACCAAATTAAACTTAAGTTCTCCGGTACCTACACTAGAAGATAAAAGAAAGTGGACGGGCGCTAGTGTACAATATTACGTATTCCAGGAATACATTTAACTGACAAAGGGGAATATGGATTATGTATACAAACTTGCAGGGAAAGTAATGCATATTTAATTCTGCATGATGTTTGAATGTAAGTATGAGGGTGTACTGTTTACAAGCTCTTTAATCATGTTACACATGAGAGAGAGAGAGAGAGAGAGAGAGAGAGAGAGAGAGAGAGAGAGAGAGAGAGAAGAGCGATAGGAGAGAGAGAGAGAGAGAGAGAGAGAGAGAGAGAGAGAGAGAGAGAGACGCAATGCAGACAGTTAATACTATTATTTATGAGAAATGAATGCCATTGCTGTAGTACTCTATATTTCTAATGAGTCCTGACGAACAGTATAACTATCCAACACTATCAATACATGATGTAATTGCACTGAAATTTAATCATTTCATCATATAACTTAGTTAATAACTTGTAGGTCAGAGTTCATAAAAAATACATAATCAAAGTTAAAGAGAAGAATTACCCCGCCTTTTAAACCATACAGTTCCATCCTCTTAACTTCCTTACTGCAAGATCTCCTCTTAACTTCCTTACTGCAAGATCTCCTCTTAACTTCCTTACTGCAAGATCTCCTCTTCACTTCCTTACTGCAAGATCTCCTCTTAACTTCCTTACTGCAAGATCTATGCAACATTATCATTACAAACGCTCTATCATAGTTTGTTGAAGTTGGAGAACAGGAGGTAGAATTTGGGCTTCAGACTGACTTTTGGCTTCAGATTGACCTCTGACCTTAAAATAAAGGCAAAGGTAAAAAGCAAATGGGTGATAATACTTGGCAGACCCTCTATCATGGCTTGTTGAATCTGGAGAAAGAGAGACTTCTGGCTTATAATATAGGCAGCGATAAAAACCAATTGGTAGTAATAATGTAGACTAATACTAGTACATCCAAACAGCATATAAACATTTAAAGTCACAAAGATGTGACATATAGTGAGAAACTGAAAGGCAATGAAGATACAAGACAAATCTTTAAATCAGATTACAAAGAATTCCTTAGTCAGTACTGACGTTTATAAGAAAAATATCAGTAACTACATTCTTCCTAATATTTGCCGATCAAAAAAATAACACAGAAGCAAAGAAGTGAATTCGGCAAGCTCTAATTAACAGCTGGGTCAGAGACCAAGGTGACTGAGAAAAATCGAGTTTGAACGGGAAAGATAAAAACTGACTAATTGGTTCTTCTCCTGATGAAAGAGAAATGGATGAAACCGAAGGGTGAGGGAGAAAACACAAAGATCGAAAGCCACGTTGTTGATTAAATTGTAGAGAAGTTTTAGTCATTTTGTGCAAATTGAAGATGGATGAAGATAGGTTTTCTTCTATTCTGATCAAGAAAATTAGGGAAAAGAGTTCCTCTGGATTATTGAAAAGGAATGTTGATGATGGCTTGGTTGGTTAAACTGAAGAGGTACACAAAATGGTTGTGAAACAAGATTCTCAGAAGAAATTAGAAATGAGAGCCACGCCATGTCTGAAGAAAATATACGTTGAATAGCAATATGTCAACCTTTTGTCTTTATAACTTAATACGAAAAGACTGCTGAAAAATGTTGCCAAATATCTCCGAATACCAAACATACAAATCTTAATCAGGAGGAATTACAAAAACCATAAAATGAACAAACACAACGAAGAGGAAATGAAAATGGCAAACCAATGCTGTAAAGAAAGAATAAATTAGATTAGTAAGAAACATGGAAAAATATATATCAAATAAACACAAAGCCCATCAAAATTACTGCCCAGAGCCGAAGGAAAATTAAAAAAGAAATTATAGCTACGTCCATAGGAGAACATACTATTCATCACTACTGAGAACGCACAAAAAAAAAAAAAAAAAAAAAAACACAGAACCTCAAATGGAGAAAAGATTACAATGATCAGGAAATGTATTAGCAAGGGATCCGTGTTCCTGTCGAGAGAGGGGACGAATGATAATGTCAAATAAAATGTTCAGCGTTTTTACTGGATATAAAACTGCAAACTTAGTAAACATCTGCATCCTATTCCCACGGTGATCAGCTAAAAGTGACAACAGAATGGCAGAAAGAATTAAATCCTATATTACCTAGCATTGAAATGCTTAAAATAAGATGCAAAAAACTCAAGAAGAAAAAAAAAACAATTCATTTAGATTCTTTTTACACTACTAATCTGGAAAATTTCAGTCTAAAAATAAGAACGATTACATTTAACTGGATATAATCCAACCATTATGATGAAACCAAAAATTGTTTCAAATCGCCGTAAAATAACTTCAATAAATATTCGGATGAGATGAGACTCCATTTCTTACCTAAATAATGGATGCGTCTGACGCATCATTCAATTAATAAAACAATAAGAACACCGAAAAGAGATACTGCAATACTCCGCCAATGCAATTACCAAAGTTATCAACGGTCCGCATTAGCATATTCACTTTCGCAAACAGTAAGAAATCAATGATTTTTCCATTACAAATCGCTGATAAAAAGTAAATGCGAAGAACATCCTTCATTCAATCTCTGATGCAGAGACGGAAAATAAATGTGATCAAATATTCATACGTTCTATAAGATGCTGTATTTTATATACCTTCATATACCTTCATTCCATCTCTGATTCAATAAAATCTCTAAATCAGAGACTGAACAAAGTGTAGTTAAATATTCATATATTCTCTTTAGAAATTTAAAATACCTTCCCCTTTTGTATTACTAAACATATTTTTCTGTGTAGAATTTTCCTGTTGTTTATTCAATTGTTTGAGAAAGCCTTGGAGGGAGTGCAGGCAAAGGAACTCGCACTCCCAGTATGCTCAGTTTACATTTCATATCACATTATGAGTCCCGTTATATATATATATATATATATATATATATATATATATATATATATATATATATATATATATATATATATATATATATATTTATATAAATATATATATATATATATATATATATATATATATGTTATATATATATATATATATATATATATATATATATATATATATATATATATATATATATAACCTCTTGCATCGCTTGATAACATACAATGATAAATATACCAGAGGCCAAAGGGATGAAATAAAATGCTAAAAAATATTTGGAAAGTATAAGGTAAATCCTGTGAACTGAATGGAGTGAAACAGGCAGGGTTATTTTCACTAAAATTCCATTTAAAGTAGTATTCATGACAACGAACCCAATGAGAGCAGCTGTTGGCATCTTGAAAACAGAAAATTACTTTTGCCACTGTTAATTCCCTCAATGGAATCGCCTAGCAAGTAATCTTTTTTTTCGATACAGTGATGAGACACAAATGTTCAAATCTATTTGAATTACGTTCCGATGACGGGATAATGAAAATAATGAAGTAATTCAACGGACTGCCCTTAATACACTCCTGTTTGACTACTTTCTGAAGAGGTAATTTGTTTTCCGCATAATCAAGGATCAAGTTCAAGCGAAAATGCACTGCAATCTTCTCCATGCATTTCAATTCATTTTTATCTATCTAATAACTTATCAATTTATCTCTTTTTTTAATAATAAGTGAGATCTCTTCTTTCTGTATTTACGTTTGCCTCCTCTTACTTCTTCCTCATGAATGAACACCACATTCTTAGGAAGTTTGAATTTCAAGTCAGTGGCCCGTGTGAGTTTGTTTCATATGGAGAGGATTTACCTTCTGACGACTACTACTACTACTACTACTACTACTATAATAATAATAATAATAATAATAATAATAAGAGAGGGTACGACAGCATGACAGATAAGACAATCACCAACGACATGACAGTGATAGTGTATCTTCTGGAAGGAATGGGAATTTTACGAGACCTGCCGTTGAACTGGAATTTGCGGTCGTTTTCGTAAATAATACTGAAGAGACATGATCTACCGTGACAGTGAATTGACACTCGGGAACTTCAGTATCTTACGGGAGTTTATTTGTTTGTTTGTAAGGTGTCTTTACGTTGCATGGAACCAGTGGTTATTCAGCAATGGGACCAACGGCTTTACGTGACTTCCGATCCACGTCGAGAGTGAACTTCTGTCACCAGAAATACACATCTCTCACTCCTCAATGGAATGGCTGAGAATCGAAATCGCGACCACCGAGGTGGAATGCCAACACCATACCAACCACGCCACTGAGGCGTTTAGTTTCTGGTCTTGATATGGGCTTCTCAGTGAACGAAGTTACTTCCTGACGTAGCTGGATTCTCTTGTGTTCTGGGATTTCTGAATCCAAAGGTCAGATTGGGACGGCATTTGGCCAATAACGTTTACTCATTTTCAATGTAAATATTATAAAATTAAAAACTCTTTTTCACTATTCAAGGCTCCAATAATATGTGCAGCTATGGCAAAGACTTTTCAATAATAATAATAATAATAATAATAATAATAATAATAATAATAATAATAATAATAATAATAATAATAATAATAATAATAATAATACCTTTAAGAGAGGGTCTACTTCATTCCAATAATAATAATAATTCCAAGAAGCAATTGGGTACTTTTAACCACATCTTACTTGTATTGTAATATAACATTTAGATATCGAAGGAATGTTAACTGTAAATTTAATCTTTAAGAAATGATATTTACAGTTAGCATTTATAGGGCGAGTCCACCCTACTAAATGTTTTCACTAAATTTCATTGAAAATTATCAATTTTCACGCGGGGCCTAGTAACAGGTCATAACGGATAATCTAACAAACTGAACCAAAAGCATAACTTCTATAATACACGTAAATAGATTCAAGAAGAGAGAAAAAAACACCCATATCTCGGTCATCCACAATGAATACTATATCAGATTCACATCAACCGTGCATTTGATGTCTAGGCCAGTCCCTTACGACGCTCTTGATTGGCTGTTGATAAGTCAATCACAGGGCTGGAAACCCCCAGTCTCTCGAGAGAGTTCACAGAAGCAGGATGTAACTTCCATCTCTCCCGAGGGATACTTTTGAAAGCCGTATCGCTCAGGGGAGGTTGAATGTACACCTTGCCTATATGAACTCTCTCGGGAGACTGAGAGTTTTTAACCCTGTGATTGGCTTATGAACAGCCAATCAAGAGCGTCGTAAGGGACTGGCCTAGACATCAAATGCACGGTTGATGTGAATCTACTATAGTCTTTAATCAAGGGATGTTTTATATCATAGAAAACATAACAAAACAAAGACTTGCGAGTACAAGTCACGGAAAGAGAGATTAATGATTTTTACTCCTCTGAATATCATACAAAACATGACAAAAGACTTGCGATCACAAATCACGGAAAGAGAGATGAATGATTTTTACTCCTATGAAAACAAGCATGACATAATTGCACAATGGCCTCAAAAGCCTTGAACTAACTCCATTAGCAGGATAAAAACAAAAAAAAAGATTAACGGGAAATTATACAGGTTCTTCACTGAATAGATTGCTGTAATTTCCTTGTCGTGAAGTTCCGTTTAAAAGTGAAACCACTCTGAAGCCACTGAGGCATCCCGTCGCTAAAGGTTCAGTTTAACATTCTTTCCGTCCGCAGAGAAATGGGAACTAAAGTATAATTCGATTAAGACTCGTCCGGCACCTGGCGTGAATTTGAATGAAAACTGGAGGCTTTCATTCAAGGCAAGGAGTCTGTCTGTCTGGCATTTGGATGAATTTTCAAAGTACAATTCGAGAACAAAAGGTCCCCTATGCCTATCACTGTCCAGGACAGGAGAAAATAAAATATCATCGATGTCTATGAGTAAGAAGAAAAAATTAAATATATTACAGAAATACAGGACAGGAACAGGAACTGAATATAAAATATGACCGATATCTATGAGTAAGATGAAGAATATAATAGAAAATATATAGAAAAAATAATTTATTTTCGCAAAACATATAAAAAGGCAAAGAACTTTGGGGAAGAATAAGAGAGCCATCACTAATATATTCTCGAAATATCTACCTTATGAGCACCTTTAAAGAATCATAATATATTACTTATGAGTTTTATCGATTCATATGTAAAGCCAGCGTCCCTATTTAAAGGCAGCAACAGCTTAATAACTAAGGAACATTCCTTAGTTATTAGTTAATAGCAAGTACATGTATGTATAGGTATGTATATGTATATGGAAATGTATACACACACACACTATATATATATATATATATATATATATATATATATATATATATATACATATATAACATTGTAATCGAATGCCCTCTTCACCCTTAAAATTCCCAAATCACTTTTCTAAACGTTTTAAACCCTACATCATTCAATTATATTTTCACGATTGAATTCCTAAAACTAGAAGCGAATCGTATATTTTACACGTGAATGATCCTGAAGCAAGAGGTCATATCACCAGCATAGGTTTCGTAAACAATTATGAGATCAATAATAATCATCCACTCTAAGACTAAACGATATATAAAATAATTTACTTTCATCATCTGGGTATCCAAGAGGTGCCAAAAAACATAAGACATCGTACAGACAAGAAAGAATAAATGGCGTGCAATAAGGTTGACGTGCCCCACCTCCAGGAACCTGGACAAAGGTTGAAAGGCTTAGGATACTAACCTTTTATTTTCCCACTTTGGAACAGAAGGTACAATTGCGAGCGCTTCCGTGCACACGACGAGCAAAATCATAATTAGAATGCAAGTACCGATGACACGGAGAATAATCGATTTAATCCCACTGAGATTATGCTCCCGAAACACGCGAGTGTGAAAAAAAATTATATATTCTTTTTCTCAAAAAAAAAAAAAAAAAAAAAAAAAAAAAAAAAACTACTACTTCCCTGCTAAAGCAAAACTCCAGCAAATTCGACCTTTCCACTTTACGTGCCTTGTAGATCACGGTTGCGCAGAAAAAAGAAAAAAAAAAAAACTTTCGGCGCTCCCAATCATGAATATTCATTCATCCTGTGTTCCAATTAGCGTTGATCATCGCCTTCAGAAAGAATAGATTAAAAAAAGGAATTTCCCACTCTGCCCTCCTCCAACAGCAGCCCTCTAAAACACAAAGCAAGTCCCCCCACCCCCCCACCCCCTTCCCCAAAAGACAAAGCCGTCCCCAATACGGCACAATATTCATATTAAGCAGGGATGCTTTTTTTTTTTTTTTTTTTTTTTTTTTTTTTTTCCACCGGCTTTTGGAAATTCTCTCGGCTACAAGTCTTACCACTCAGTCATTATGGAAATATATTGATAAGCGGTTTAGTTTATTAATTTTTTAGGGGTAAAAAAAACCTTGTCGTCTCATCACTCTCTCTCCTTTTTCTTCTCTCTCTCTCTCTCTCGTCCTCTCTCTCTCTCTCTCTCTCGTCTCGTCTCTCTCTCTCTCTCTGGAGTTTGTTTTTATACGCAGTTATGAGCTGATGTCAACTTCAGAAACTATTATTATTATTAGTATTATAGTTTCTGAAGTGGACATCAGCACATAACTGCGTATAAAAATAAAAGCAGATGCACGGTAATAAACAAGAGAGAGAGAGAGAGAGAGAGAGAGAGAGAGAGAGAGAGAGAGAGAGAGAGAGAGAGAGAGGGCATTCTCAACCCACACTACCAACTAACATTGATAATGAGAGAATTTTCAGCAGGATATCGAATTAAAAACGCCATATGCTTTGACAAAAAGTATCAGCATCAATTTTTTTCTTTTCCCATATTAATCATGGCATTTTTTCTCCGTTTTTAATGAAACGGAGTCTGTGATTACTTTCTCTTGACTACTTTTTTTTTTACCGTGAACTTATTATTTTTTTTCTCTCTAGATCTCACTATCTGTTTACTAAAGAGATCTTTGACCTTTAGCACTAAGTGTTGAACGTATTATTGCAGATATCTTTCATCGTGATCTATTTTGCAATGATGCAAGATTAATATCAAGAATCTGCAGTAATGTACTGCATGTTGCAATGGTACATCGAAGTTCACGTACATCCGTTAATAAAATATTTGCCAAACAAGATATTAAAGCAAAACGTAAACTTATACTTAAAACTTGAATGAGGATTATGTAATGGTAGGCAGGAGGTGAGTGGAGATTTGAAAAAAAAAAATAAAGACCAGGAGGCCTTTGCATTGTATGCCTTTTAAGATGCTTATTGATGATTGCGTGAGAAATAATACCCAAACACATCACCCAATATCAAAATTTTTAAAAATCTATAAACACTGAATCCAGAACCACATTCCAAGTTACGACATCTGTTCACATCAAGTGTCCCAAAAATGTCCCCGATTAAAAAAATAAATAAATAAATAAACCCTGGGACAATATGGACAAGTTCAAAACTCTCTCTCTACTACAAATGAATAACTGATGGAGACTTAAAATCACAAAACACCAAATTAAACGTAAGTTCTCCGATACCTACACTAGAAGATAAAAGAAAGTGGACGGGCGCTAGTGTACAATATTACGTATTCCAGGAGTACATTTAACTGACAAAGGGGAATATGGATTATGTATACAAACTTGCAGGGAAAGTAATGCATATTTAATTCTGTATGATGTTTGAATGTAAGTATGAGGGTGTACTGTTTACAAGCTCCTTAATCATGTTACACATGAGAGAGAGAGAGAGAGAGAGAGAGAGAGAGAGAGAGAGAGAGAGAGAGAGAGAGAGAGAGAGAGAGAGACGCAATGCAGACAATTAATACTATTATTTATGAGAAATGAATGCCATTGCTGAAGTACTCTATACTTATAATGAGTCCTGACGAACAGCATAACTATCCAACACTATCAATACATGATGTAATTGCACTGAAATTTAATCATTTCATCATATAACTTAGTTAATAACTTGTAGGTCAGAGTTCATAAAAAATACATAATCAAAGTTAAAGAGAAGAATTACCCCGCCTTTTAAACCATACAGTTCCATCCTCTTAACTTCCTTACTGCAAGATCTAAGCAACATTGTCATTACAAACGCTCTATCATAGTTTGTTGAAGCTGGAGACAGGAGGTAAAATTTGGGCTTCAGATTGACTTTTGGCATCAGATTGACCTCTGACCTTGAAATAGAGGCAAAGGTAAAAAGCAAATGGGTGATAATACTTGGCAGACCCTCTATCATGGCTTTTTGAATCTGGAGAAAAAGAGACTTCTGGCTTATAATATAGGCAGCGATCAAAAAAATAACACGGAAGCAAAGAAGTGAATTCGGCAAGCTCTAATTAACAGCTGGGTCAGAGACCAAGGTGACTGAGAAAAATCGAGTTTGAACGGGAAAGATAAAAACTGACTAATTGGTTCTTCTCCTGATAAAAGAGAAAAGGATGAAACCGAAGGGTGTGGGAGAAAGCACAAAGATCGGAAGCCGCGTTGTTGATTAAATTGTAAAAAGAAAGTTTTAGTCATTTTGTGTAAATTGAAGATGGATGAAGATAGGTTTTCTTCTATTCTTATCAAGAAAATCAGGGAAAAGAGTTCCTCTGGATTATTGAAAAGGAATGTTGATGATGGCTTGGTTAAACTGACGAGGAACACAAAATGGTTGTGAAACAAGATTCTCAGAAGAATTTAGAAATGACAGCCACGCTATGTCTGAAGAAAATATACGTT
>NC_061110.1:93784839-93789839 GCF_015104395.2 Macrobrachium nipponense | reverse complement strand
GAAAATGCTGTACCTTTAACAATGACACCCTGATTTAGGGTAGGTAACAAATCGGTGACCTCCCGCCCAACCCCTTCACAATGTTAAGAGTGGGCACAGTTTTCCTTGACGAAAATGATGACAATGGAACCAATGTTAACAATGACAACATAAATTTTGCATTTTTAAATTCTTTTAAGTTGTGCATATCTTAGTTTAACCAGACCGCTGAGCTGATTCTACGTTGGCAGAGCCGGGAATCGAACTCGGGTTAAATTCGTTAAATCGAACTCGGGTTAAATTCGTTAAAGTTTAAAGGATTCTTTAAAAGAATAACCGTGCAGAGACGCATGCAAACTAAAATATATATTTCAAATCACAATTCAGGCTACGTGACGAAACAATTCAAGGCAATTTCTAAAAAAGAAAAAAAAGAAAAGTCAAGGTCACTCGTACAGTATCTGATGTTCGTTAACTAATGAAAGCTCCATAAATCTATTAATGCTCCGTCAAGCGCTTAGCTTTTCACTCAAATTACATGCAATTAAAACTTGATGCGAGTATTAACAAGCTCGCTCTGACAATGAGCAGACATCACAGATTGGCAAAACAGGAGTGGCTTAGTAATAACACAGACACACACACACGATAAGTTTGAATGTCATCAGCAGCAACTAGCGCCGCGGAAACCGGTTTCATGTCGAAACATATATGCATTAGAATTAACGATGGAAATAAGTGAATGAAGTGGGATGATGAGAATGGATGAAGTCCTATGAAAACGATGTTTCTAACGAATGTAACACAGTTCTTGACCTGTAATTATGATTAAAATAGCACAGCCTAGCTTGTCATCAGGTAGAACTTTCAAAATAACCTCGTTCTAGAAAGATACACAATTTCTGATACATGTAGGACGAGCTTTTAAATCTCCACCGCCTGTTCGTTTAATCAGTACTGGATTAAATTTTTTGTTATTCTAGGAAAAACAAGAACAAATACATTTGTTCGATCCCTGCCAGAGCTGTACCCAGCTGCTCTTTGATGATTGAAAAAAACGCTTAATTTCTAAATATCCAAAACAGCAACGGGGAACCCTAATATCTAATTTACGAAAGATGAAACAAAACAATAAATATGGGGTCATCATCTTAATATTAATATCCTGCATTAATGAACGATCTTGGCAAACGATGTTTATAAAACACCAAAAGACGAAAGATCGGTCCTCTGAGCACCTGCATGATTTATTAGCAAACTGCAAAACTCTGAAAGCGTTTAAATCACGACCTAAAGGTCACATTTCTCACTCGATCTCCTGACATAAATTTCTAGCACTCAACTTTGTCCTTTTGTGGGGAATAATAATAGCACCAACTGACGTTAAGGCAACGTTCGAATCCAGAGCTTATGACTTTGCCATCCCCAAATTGGGGAATTACAATTATTCTTTTTTTTTTTTTTTTTTTTTTTTTTTAACGTGAAGTGCTACTTCACATTGGCTTCTTTCATACTTGAAAACTCTGAATCCTAAATTTATCCTGAATGTTTCATTGAGCAAAAACTACCTTTCCGGTTAAATCTTTGCAAAAGCGTCAGAACAAAAGTAATTAAATTCCATTTTAGCTAAACGAAAACTTTAATACTGGTTCTCTTGAACACCAAACAGCTGGGTAAATAACACCCGAAATAAAAGCTGGAGAGAGGACAATATTCAACAAAGCCCTATTTTTATTTCATCTCAAAGTTTGATGACAAATACGAATCAAAGCAAAATGATGTGTGCTACTGTGACATTTCTCTACAATGTTTTGACCTCTCTCTCTCTTTCTCTCTCTCTCTGCAGTGTACTACCCATCCCAGGAACAATAAACGGCTGAAAATTCTGTAAACACTTGTGTTTATTAATACACCCCTAACTCTCTGGGTGCGTGCGTTATGACGCAATATCATGCACATAAACAGATTAGTTTAGTTAATGCAGAAATTTTTTAAAAGTTTATTCCATAGCTAATTTAATTACACAAAAGCTTTTAATTTTGCTGTTTTTCTTTTAAAAAAAAAATCTACATACAGTTATAGAATTTAAATTTATTATCCAGTAAATTTTAGGGAAACAAAATGAAAGGAAACCTAACCTAGAAGTCAACAATGGACCTGTAAGATCTGTAGGTAATTCCAAACAGAAACCCCGTAAAGGGCAAATTTACACAAAGGTTAATTTCACACTGGTAAAATATCATACTATAACCAGTATGGTGCAAGCGGTCAAATTTAGTGAGTGGTACAAATTGTGTATAGAATCCGAGAAAGGAGCAAAAGGAAAAAAAAGAAAAAAACGCACACATACACAGACACTTCAAAGACCGTTTGGCCTTTACCTTATAGGAGAGGATTTCTCTTGAAGCCAACGAAATACCTCCTCCATAACAACTTCATGCAAATCGTCCATAAATATCTTTTGGGGAATGAAATCGTGCTTTTTGTGTATTCATGCTGTTCCAATCATTATGCATCGTTTGCGCGATTTCTCTTCTCTCTCTCTCTCTCTCTCTCTCTCTCTCTCTCTCTCTCTCTCTCGAGAGAGAGAGAGAGAGAGAGAGAGTGTTTTTGTGAACTTTCATCTGCTTTATCTGCGTAAAATTCTCCCTCTTCTTTTCTGTTCTGTAAGTATTATATTTGAAACTTTTAAAACTGGTAACCTCTCTCTCTCTCTCTCTCAGCGGATTTTTGTGGACTTTTATCTGCTTTATCTGTGTTCTATTCTCCCTCTTCTTAACTTGTAACCTCTCTCTCTCTCTCAGCAGATTTTTGTGGCCTTTTATCTGCTTTATCTGTGTTCTATTCTCATCTTCTTAACTTGTAACCTCTCTCTCTCTCTCTCTCAGCGGATTTTTGTGGACTTTTATCTGCTTTATTTGTGTTATATTCTTCCTCTTCTTTTCTCGTCTGTAAGAATTATTTGTAGTGTAACTTTTAAAACTGGTAACCTCTCTCTCTCTCTCTCTCTCTCTCTCTCTCTCTCTCTCTCTCTCTCTGTAATTACAGTCTCTGGCCCTACGTGAGATGGAGTTCCAATCTTCTTTCTGTTATTGATGCCGCTTTCCTTCTATTGTGCTCTTGAGATCTTGCCTTTTAATTGTCTCTTTCCGCACTTCAGACCTTGGGACGACAAACACAAACACAAAAAAAAATAATAATAATAATAATAAATAAATAAATAAAAAATAAAGCATGGGGGAAACTTCGCGTTTCCACGAACATGAAATATGGGATGATTTAACCTTATTTTGATCTTATTTGTAAGCCCAATCTTCTGACTCTACAGAATTCTAGAGATAGTAAGTAAACCCATGTCGCTACAAGAAGAATAGTCTATGCCAAATGAATTTTTCAAGTAATTTTCAATCGTCTATTAAATTTGAATTACCTTTTGAATTAGTTTTAGATAAAGATACGGTTTCATTGTAAAGCTGAAAAAAAAATTCTAACTTTCCACCAAGATTCTATTAAAAGATGCATTATTTGCGAAGAGGCTTCATATATAAATTGTGAGCATTGTTTAACATTACTCAAATAAATCATGGTATTTCAGGCACTGTCGTTAAAAAACTAAAATCGCACATTACTTTTGTTTTTTTCACGAAAATGAGTCAACAGAATCGAGAAGCTAAAAATATTTCTAATTCACAATACTCTCAACACATTTCACCACTTTATATTCCCGTTCTGAATTACCCTTCTCTTTACTGCTTTTTTTTCTCATTTTTCTCTATTTCCGCAATTGTCTAATTCTCTTCATTCAGCTCCTCCACGCAAACCCTCCTCATAATTCCGAATTTCACCTTTGCACCTCTACATTAATTTTTATCCTTCCTTCTGGTCATCTTCATGTTTCCCATTCCATATACATCCTTCCCTTTGTACGTTCTGTCTTTTACCTACCCCTTACCTCCTTCCCTGGAAAAAGGGGGTGGAGGGGAAGGGGGTGACAGTGGGAAGGAAGGAACGTCATTAAGGAAAGAGAAGCTCTCACTGAAGTGCCGATTCCCAGTCTTCATCACGCCCTGACTACGGGGCTACTTAGGGCTCCTTCAACGATATAAAAACCTGTCCTAGTTTCATTTTTTTTTTTTTACTGCCTATAAAGAGCTCTGTAAAGAGCTCTCCCAGACGACGATGTCTTTCATTTGACTTTGCGAGTGGACTTTTCCCAGAGCGGCGCCTTGCGTAAGAAGAAGAAGAAGAAGAAGAAGAAGAAAAGAAGAAGAAGAAGAAGAAGAAAAAAAAAAAGAGGCCATGACGCGAGTTATTAATAATGTAACAACAGGATAAATGAGCGTTCATGTGCGTGCGTGCGTGCGCGCCTTCGTTTAATTAACCTACATAACTGTTTATACAGAAATTTTTACTGCTAACACCAGTTTCATACATTTTTATCTACGTACCATATGAAACTAGTTGATTATTCCAGTATTACACAGCGGTTTCCCCTCAAAACAATCTCTCTCTCTCTCTTTTATGATTTCCACACATTTTTTTTTTCTCCTCAATCTAGTCCTCCTCATTTCCTCTCTCCATCCCAACAACCTTTTGCTCTTTTTCCCGGTTTCACCCTTTTCACTTTCCCCTCCCCCCTTCAATCCATATCTCATCGCATCTTTTGTTTACCACTTTCGCTTTTCCCCTCCCACATGCAGTTTCATCATGCTTCCTTTTCTGGTATTCCAGCACTCCTTTTTCTGGTCTCCTCATTCCAAACTCACCTCACCGTTTCTCTCAATTCCAGACTATTATTCTTTGCTTATTTCTCTTCTCTACAATGAAATTCATCTCTCTCTCTCTCTCTCTCTCTCTCTCTTCTCACTGCAGGTACTTCTCACATATCTCCTCAGCCCAGCTTTTAATCTCGCTTTTCCCATCCCTTACTCGGAGTAATCCTTCGTTCGGTCCTTTTACTCCTCCCAAGGCCGATGCTTTCCACGTCGTGAGGATTCTGCTGTTCGAAAATCCTCAGGATT
>NC_061110.1:93754839-93779839 GCF_015104395.2 Macrobrachium nipponense | reverse complement strand
TAACTTTTCAATGTGGCTAATTAACGGGGTTTCTGAATAACTGAATGTATACTTTGCCATCCAATGAAAATTGCTGAGCGTTATAAATTTTCGTGATTTCTTTTAATTAATAACTGAATTTACTTTGTCACCCAAAGAAACTGCTGGGGAGTAATAAATTTTCGTGATGTGTTTGTTTGCTCGTTTGCTTGATAAACTGTGGTTCGTGTATCAATCATCTGATGAAAATAACCGACAGTGCGGTTCCTTTGAAGATCTCGACTCAATCTGGCACATACATCTTTTCTCATATGACGATGGACGTGACTCAATTTTGGTACAGACAAATATTTCTCTCTCTCTCTCTCTCTCTCTCTCTCTATCTCATATATATATATATTATATAATAAATATATATATATATATATAGATATATTATAGTATATATATATATATATATATATATACATATATATAATATATATATGTTATAATTATACAATACACATATAATCTAATATATAATATAATATATATATAGATATATTATATATATATATAGTAATATAATATATATATATATATATAATATATATATAATATTATAAATAAATATATTTTACTAAATTATACAACCTATTACAATCTATATATACATATATATATATATATATATATATATATATATATATATATATATATATATACCATACATACATATTCCAAATAATTTATTTAATATTGCTGGAGCACGCTTAGGAGGGGAAGACGGTTTTGCCAAATCCAATATTAAACACCGTTAGAGGGGTTTAATAATAACAAGTCGGTTAGATCCTGAAGGTCTCTATAAATCACTTTTTTTTTTTTTATGAAGATGCCTTATTGTTGTTTCCAGGTCCTCTAAGTACAGAAACTTGAAAGGAAAATTGTTAAAAATTTTATTTTACTTGTGATCATTTTTCATTATTTATAACTGGCATTAATTATTATATATTTTTGTTATTTACTGAGAAAATAATTAATAAAGAGACTAAAAATAACAGTAGGCCCTTAAAAAAAAAAAAAAAAAAAAAAAAAAAAAAAATAGGGCATCTTTCAATTCTATTTATCATAAAAAAAAAAAAATCGTCGCCAGTATTGTCGTTAGCTAAAACCTAAATATGCTGACCACGTGAATGTAACAACAAAAAGACAATTAAACCTTAAAAAATAAAAGATCTATTTAATTTGAGTAAGATTTCTTGCTTAGCTGCCTATCATTATTAGTCACTGATCTGATGACATGCAGCTCGTCCTTCTAGGAAATAATTTATATACCATCAGTTAGATAAAAATCTATCAAAAAACCCTATTCTCTTATGTAGTTATGACATCTTGGTAAACGGTGTGTATAGTTTAATTTTTGCTTTTCATCCTCTCCTGACTTCCAAAGGGCATTGTTGACAAAGTCCCCAACACACCAACAACTCCATCACTCAATTCGCCGGCCACATCCCGCCCCGCTACCCCTCCAACGACCCGACCGCAGGGCCTGCCCCCTTGGGAAGAACTGGAACTCCTGCTCTTCTGGAGACCAAATATTCAAGCACTCATACTCGGTACAAAATTTTTCCAACCTTCGCTCCTACGAACCAAATAAACTTGACTCTCCTCAACTTTTCTCGCGCTCTCTCCTTTTCCTCCCAACGGGCAATCTCCTCTTTCCTCTTCCGATAAATCAAATCTCTTTTGCAGAGCACCTGAGCGTTTCCTTGCAAATTCCACGCGTCCTCCTCAATCACGCCGACATCTTGGGTTATTTTCCGTTACATTCCACGATGCCTCTTCATTTCGGCGGGTTCTTGGAATCTGGGGTGGCTCCTTTTCACGATTCTTACTTCCATCTCATGTATGGCATTGGCTCTTGGTTTAATGCTTCGCCATTTCGTGTCTTCAATCATGATCATGTTTCTTAATTTTTATTTTATCCCTCAATGTTTTATTTCACTTTATATCCAACCCTGTGGGTCCTTTCTGTTTATATTCCTCACTGCCTTGCTTCCTTACCTTTTACGTCATACATTTTTCCTTCTCCCATTTTTCTTTCCCTTCCTCCATCCTCTAGATTCAAATAATTTTGTAAGATTTCAAAAAGTAAAGCACATTACAAGATCGACTGAAAGTTATACTAATTTCAAATGATCAAGTTGATTTTTATTTTAAAAATGTATATTGTGAATTTACATGAACAAACAGAGTCGAATTACACAGTACGCATGTACAAATTTGTGATAAATTACTTCTTGTTGTAATGCCGGGTAACGTTTTGAAAAAAAAAATCCGTACAGCTAAGTTCAAAGTTTAATCATCACTCGGACAGCCAAAAATAAATGTTACGTGGAAAACGCAATATCACGATACTACACACCAACTCACCCCAGCGACCAAATAACATTATCCTTAATCCTTTGAGCATATGCTAATATGCTTGCATGCAACAAAAACGTACCTGAGATGAGATTGCGCAAGCATTACTCTTTTTCCAATACTGGACTTAACAACAGGGTCGCGCCGGTTACATTGCAAAGCTCGATTTTCACACGCGACGCTAAAACTAAGGTCACCTGGAATAGGTCACCTGGAATCCAATTTCACCGTACAAAAGAATTCACGCAGACGTCCACGAAGGAGTTTGTATTTTGGTAGTATTCGGCTCTGAGAAAAATGAATAACCAAATGAGTGAGAACTGACACTGTAATTTGTAGAGACTGAAGGCTTCAATTAACAAAAGGAATGTTCAAGAACTATGCAATTTTGTTTCCATAAAGGAATATTTTACCGAAATAAGTGCAAAAAAAAACAGTATGAGAAAATTCAGTATTTTCTTGCCGTCGTTGTACTAAATGTTCAAGTCAAAGCAACTTTCAGTTATTATTGTTATTATTAGTATTATTATTATTATTTTATTATTAAAATTTTTTTAAAAATACACTGTTTTCACCACTTTTTATTTGGGTGGGAGGGTCACTTCAAACATTAAACACAAGCGTCAAGCTTTCGTGGTTCTTCCCTAAAGATATAATAAAAACATCAAGCCATTTCTTCAAACCTCTATCGTGGCTTGGCATTACATACAATGCAAATAATAATTGTGGCTGTACAAAAAAATATATATATTTCGTATAATTATTTCAGCTTCCCCTGGAATAATTTTTTATTACAAAATAGTTCATGCTTGATCAATTAATCAATTATGGTCATATTCACAAACACGCACACAATATATATATATACATATATATATATATATATATATATATATATATATATATATATATATATACACATACATATATGAGCATAGCAGGAGTAAAATATCGTCTGCAAATGTGTATGAAACTGTATCCCTAAATCTACAGTAATTATAAACATTGTATCCCAAAGGAAATTATAAAATAATAACAAAGTGCAATAACTAAAAAAAAAAAAAAAAAAAAAAAAATTCATAACACAACAACGACCTCCGTACGATGACAGACGTTCTTAAACAAGAAAGAAAAACTCTGCCAACCCAATTCGCAATAATTATAAGCATTGCATCCCAAATGAAATATAAAATAATAAAGTGCAACACTAGGGAAAAAAACTACAATTCCTAACACAACAACAACCTCCTGTAAGATGACAGATGTTCTTAAACAAGAACAAAAAAAAACTCTGCCAAACCCCCACTTGCGAAACAGTCTAATGCAGACCCAAAACAGCGTCCAAATGAAAACACCACGCCCACTAGTCTCCGAGCTAAATTTAAAAGTGATCAAAGTTTAATTTTCCCTCCTCGTCGATCCCTGGTATTTTGCTGCTGGTCTTAATGTTTCCACCTTTTAGCGATAATGGCATTACAAGCTGAAAGGATTACGGACTCTCTCTCTATTTCGCAACACCACTGACCTTTCTGAAACAATGATCACACATTTCGATCCGACTTGATTTTCTCTTAACGAGTTTGGTTTACGTATAATTAATAATAATAATAATTTTTAACGAGTTTGGTTTACGTATAATAATAATAATAATAATAATAATAATAATAATAATAATAATAATAATAATAATAATAATAATAATAATTTCTATTTTCCTGATAATTCGTCTTTCAGAAAAATACAGAAAATTCATTATGAGATAAATTCAGTTAACTTTGCCATTCTTTCTAATAAGACATGTGTACGAGAAGGTCTGGTTACTGCTAATAACAATAATAATAATAATAATAATAATAATAATAATAATAATAATAATAACAATAATAATAATAAAATTTCTTTTCAAATGACGATGGCTTGAGCTTAACATATCGTTTTACTAATGGGAATGACATTTTACTTCATAACTATTTTCCTTCAGGACCCTGAACAATTGAGTCCGCAATAAAATTCATGAATTCTAAGATTATATAAGCATCAAATTAAACTCGAGAGAGAGAGAGAGAGAGAGAGAGAGAGAGAGAGAGAGAGAGAGAGAGAGAGAGAGAATTTATGTGACATACCAATATTCAATTAAGTGCCCCGGAAGAATGCGGAACCTAGTCTGCGCTAATAATAGGTACCGATAATCGAATTTTCTGTAACCCTTTGCCACAATGTTAGTGAAAGAGGGAAAAAAATAACAAGATTTACAACTTCAATTTCCCCAAGTTTCTTCCCGAGTAATCAAATGCCAATTTTCCCGGGAATCTCAGCCTGTCATTGGTCTCACCTAACCACCGTTTTATGAGGTTACGAGACCATCAGGGCACATCAGAGGCAGCCTCCGTTCTTCACCAACGCTCTTTCTGAGGTAAGCCAACGGAAATAAAATTACAGCGGCTCTTCCTGGAAGAGGAACATAAAGAAGAAGCAAGATTAACAAGATTAACATCAAAGGGATTCCCTCTACAAAGTAAACATGCTTGAGCTTTTACAAACGGCGAAGCGCTCGCCCATACATACATACATACATACATACACACACACATACGGAAGTATCTGGATTCACGACGATTCCCGACCAAGGTTCCGCGGAACCCTGGAGTTCCTTATGCCATCATCAGAGGGATCCACAAGAAGTCTTGAAATAAATATGTATCGCAAAAGACGCTGATACGAATTTACACAGCTCGAATAGCAGTGGTAGATATTAAATGATATGATAGATATAATAAATTATATAAATATATATATATATATTATTAAATATATATATTCATATTGTAGAGATTCCCTAGGATATGAAAAATTGTTTCGACGGGTTCCTTGTCGGTATAAAAGTTGGGAATCACGAAGGTCGTTCTTTAATTATTTCAATTGTTTCTTCTCCATCAAGATACAGATTCACGATGGAAAAAAAAGGAAATAACCAACAACCAACTGCAGAAAAAGTTAATCTTTTCCCGGGCCAAATTTATATTATTCGTTATTATTCGTGCACAGTTTTCGTTCCCCTGATTGATCGCTAGTAAGCCGGTAGATTTAGAATCATATACAGCGCCCCTCTGAAATTGCTCGCTGTGATTAGTTCGGGTTTCTGGTTCTGCCCAGCCAACACCCCCTGCCTGCCAGCACCGTGCCACGTCTGACGTTCGGCACAACCAGGCTGCTCTCTCTCTCTCTCTTCTCTTTTTTTTTTTCCTTTCCCCTTCTAAATAACGCGTTTGGAAATATGACCTCAGCTCCTGTAACCAATTGGATCAAAAATTGAGCTCTCACTGATATCGGAGGCTTGTTATTTAAATCATTCATATGTCACATTTCTCTTTTATTTAACTTTACCCAAAGGGCACATTATCTTATAAGGGTCATTTGTATAAAGTCTGTGAATTATCTATGTGAGTTTCTAAACTTCTAGAAATGCAAAATTCAGTCATCAAAAATCAAAATTTGCTAGACTGCTATTTAATTTGAAATAGTAATATAACCAAAATAAACTTAGGAATGTTAATTACAGTGTACTGAAACATCTTCACCCTAATATTTTACGTAGAAGAAGAGTTAACACAAAGAGTGAAGGCTCCCACGTACATTCCAGTGATTCACCCCAATATTTCAAAGCACCTTCGTTGCAAACTTCGGCAACAGGTCATATGCATAAATGGAGTTAAACATTACCTGATAATCGTCGGATCTTACTGTTGAAATTACTTCATAAATGATTTTATGATTGCATGAACTTTTAACGCAATTGGGAAGCACTATTCTCTGACATTTCACGGAGGTACTCCGAGCACCCAAGTTGCAAATTCTTACTTGAGAATGAGACTGTCTATAATAAATAATAAAAAGGGGAGAAAGAAAACCACGCAGACGCGAAAAAAGTAATCACGCAAAAGGATCAAATTTAAAATTCAAAACAGCGAAACAAGTGGTTGATGAAGAAATTCGAAAAGTAAAATACACGGTCTTGAGACAAAATCTAAAAGAAAAAGATATTTTACAACTTATGGCAAAGAGTCAAACTGCACCCCTTTTGCCTTTAGAACCAATAACAATACAAAACAATGGATTCCACGTAGGTCTCTTCGATACTGCCCTTATAATCTTCTTGTTTTCGGGAAACAATGCCGTAAATTTGGTATCACATATTAATGAACACAATAAAATCCTACGCAACAAACGCACATAAAGTTATCCATTGACAACATAAAATGTTATATTTGTCTGGCTCGATAAACAGCTTTTGCACAGTTCATGGTTTAGAAAAAACCAAGCCCATTCAAATTCAAAGCTGTAATAAAAATAATAACAGAAATAGATTGATAACAAAATGTAAAAAAAAAAAAAAAAAAAAAAAATTTTTCCCCATAATTCCAAACACCATTTGCCTATTGATTCACGGCAAGATTTTTCAAGCACGAAATCAAATATTCTGCACAAAAAAACGTAGGGTTCTTTATCATAGGAAACTGTTAACAAAAAGTAAAAATGATCTGCAATGACATCTATTACTCTTTAGATAAGCAGAAGAAAATAAAGCGTAAAAACACTTTTCAAGTGATTAATTTACAGCATAGGGAAATTATGCATTGAGAAAGCGAATGTTATTATTCAATGCCAACTTTCTTATTGTTTCCTTGTTTCATTCCATCATATTACGGAACATTATTTCCGTATCCTCTCCATCTGAATTCTACATCAGTAATAATCCTTCTCAGCCACATAGGTAAACGTGAATAAGACTAAAAACTCGCTTACCCGGCCAGCAACTACAGGGCATTACCAAAATAATCTATGAACTTGTTAAACAACAGAGGCTGCATACAAATACCATTTTTAGCTATTTATAAAATAATTCTAAAACACTCCACAGAGAGAGAGAGAGAGAGAGAGAGAGAGAGAGAGAGAGAGAGAGAGACCATCAAAACGAACGGTCTATGCGCAATTCACATAAAACTCTTGAACGTAAAATATAACACCAGTATAAATCAGGGCATAAAACAACCGAGGAGCGCGCATTTTCTCTCCGAATATGAGGTATTGTGTGTTGTAAAAGGTACCAGCGCCATTAATCAAAATAAAAGAAAAATAAATAAATAAAAATCTCCGAGCAATTCTAAACTCCCAGCATCGAGTCCACTGCAGCGCTCTGGGTATAATATATTTAAACTTTATATATTATATGAATATCAGGGAAATACAGATATATTAACATAAACACACACACACACACATATATATATATATATATCCAATTCAAACTTAGGCAGTTTCCCCAACCAAGTGGGACTATGCAAAAATACCTGAAAACTCAAGTTTTTGTTATGTACTAAATGCTAATTTGAAAACTACAGTACCATCACTTTAGTATACAAATGTGAATATGTATTAGGATTACTAGTGTTTACATTGCCTCAGCTGTGATTGCCATTTACAGGAATGCTGTAGAATGTGGTCATTCCTGTATATGAAGCAACTTTAATGACGACAAAAGAAAACGTTACCTGAGATGTCATACAAAACGAAGCCTAAGTGACTTCGGCCCTTTGGCACTTGAGGATTTCATTGCTTGCGAGGTGCGTTCAGGAAAGATCGAAGGGGAACAACGGAATTACGTTACGCACATCTTTTGCGTTAACAATGAAAATGATTATGCGAGAATTTTACAATAATTAGTAACCCATATACTAATTATATCCCTGAACATTTTATGAACGTGTGTGTTTGTGAAGGATTGGGTTAATATTACCGAGTTGATGGTCACTCAACCGTAGAGAGAGAGAGAGAGAGAGAGAGAGAGAGAGAGAGAGAGAGAGAGAGAGAAACTGACTACTATGCCCTTTTGTATATGCATTTTATGCATGGGCTTCACGATTTATTACAATTGCCTGTGATTGAAACATTTTAATATCAATATGGCTTAGAATGTATTTATTCTCTATTGTTAGGTAATATATATTTAAGCATCTCCATACTGCTATTTATTTATTTATTTCATTTAATATCAATATGGCTTAGAATGTATTTATTCTCTATTGTATATATATATATATATATATATATATATATATATATATATATATATATATATATAAGCATCTCAATACTGCTATTTATTTATTTAATATCAATCTGATCAAAAAATGATTTCATTCGAGGAAATGCTTTGCACTGCATTTATAAAATGAATTTATGACAACAGTATACATTTTAGCTATCACAGTTTTAAATTATTAAAATATATACGCATCTTCTTTACATTTTCAGATCTTATTTGCTTTTGTTAATGTGTTTCCTGATTTTGTAATATGTGTCACGTAGATATCCATAATACTTTAAAAGCTCGATTACTAACAATAAAGTCATCACTATCAAAACATATGCAAAGTGTCACATAATAACAAAATAAAATGCATGACATTCCAGTCACTCTACACACACATGAAACAAAAAATATAACAGAAAATAGTAAAACCAGTTTCCAGCACGATGTTCAAAACTAGTTCCTTGTGATACCAAGAGATGGCGTTAGTCATATATATACTTGCGTACTACATTTCATTCCCATAAATGGCAGGCTTTCCTATCTTGCCATCACTTGTCTTTGGCCTTGGCATTGTAGTGCCGAACACGCCCTGTACAGCGTTGGTATAAATTATTCAATTATAATTGTGTATAACAGTATTTAATATACGATACACACATACACACACACACACACAGAGAAGGTTGTGGTTTAGCAAAGGCCCTATCCAATCTCAGCACAGCAGGTGGAGAAATAAAGCACCATCCAGCCTGTCAATACCAATGAGGCCCTGGAGCGGTTTACGGCAGAGCGTCGTAACATGTATTCCGCTGCTCTATAATTCACCAACGCGGGGCGAACTACCAACACGCTATATCAATTAGCAACATTCGGAACAGGATGTGGCCCTAAATCTAGGAACGGACGTCCAGGTGCAAATTACGCAGCGTTCGTACCTTATCTTCCGCAAAATATACGTATTTATTTAATACACCGATTGCGCTGCTGGTAGAATAGCATAGAAATTATAATTTGGGCCTAAGGCCAAGCGCTGGGACCTACGAGGTCATCCAGCGCTGAAACTGATAGTAAAAAGGTTTGAAATGTTTAACAGGAGGGGAAACCTCGCAGTTACACTATGAATCAGTTAAGAGAGGGTGGAAAGGCAGAGGGAAGACGGAGATTATGAACGGAAGTACAGTAAAAGAAATATTGCACCGGTTGTTTTATCATACAAGATAGCAATTTTGACATTACCTCACAAGCAGACATAAGCAACAGGCGACCAAAATTCTCTGTTTTTAAGTAAGTAAAAAAAGGTTAACGAGTAAGTGGGAGTAAAATTCCCCTTAAAACAGAAAGATAATGGGAAATCTCGCTTATACACCATTTTCGATTTGGAGCATACAGAAAGTCAATCAGCGACGATGACGTTTCGCTGTTTGACGAGAGACATTTGATATAATGCAACAGCGCTCCTGAAAAACGTTTAGACGTTGCCAGAACTCATCAACACAATGCAGAGGTCAACAGAAGCTCGTTTGTAAGGTATCATTCGTAAAGATTTCACTTAATCTGCACATGACGCCTACTTTGGTTCACATGCTGTAACGCATTCATACAGTACCTGTTAAAAATGGTGGACAATTATAATACAATATCAGAATTTTAATGACATTCAGTCTTTTATAAAATAATGCAAATCAGTCACGTATAAAACAGTCAGCCCAATCTGAGACAATTCGTATAATTAAAATAGATAAATACTATTTTTGTATTTTAGCTTACTCAGGGAGTAAGCCTATAAACTACCCTGTTGTTGTTGTTGCTGTTGTTGTGAAATAGGAAAGGTCTATGGAAGAGCCTAAAATAAAAAGTCTAAAAAAGGTGTTTTGCGTTGAGTTAAATATACATGAATTTCATGATGGGATATTCATGATTTATTTATTAGAATAAAAATGTAAAAAATAAATAATATGCACGTCAAACAGTACAGAACAATTATTTCTAATAAAATATAGCGTATTTCTTTTAATTTTCGTTTGTGAAACAAGGCTCTATTTGACCGTTGATTTTACAAGGCTCAATATATTTGACCGTTGATTTTACATGGCTCTATTTGACCGTTGATTTTACAAGGCTCTATTTAACCGTTGATTTTACAAGGCTCTATTTGACCGTTGATTTTACAAGGCTCTGTTTAACCGTTGATTTTACAAGGCTCTATTTGACCGTTGATTTTACATGGCTCTACATGGCTCTATTTGACCGTTGATTTTACAAGGCTCTATTTGACCGTTGATTTTACAAGGCTCTATTTGACCGCTGATTTTACAAGGTTCTATTTGACCGTTGATTTTAGCACTTCTTAATTTACGTTGAGTTAAGACTATAATGTTTACAACTTACGCGTGATGGGAAAAATCTTGCACGCATCCAGAGTAAGCTGGAGGTCGGATGACGCCTTATTTTAAGTTTTGAAGCACCATAACTATCTATACAAAGCTATGGGTTTTCTATGTTAGTGCGTTTTCTCATCCTTTGTTTCCTTTCTTTAGGAGGACCACTGCAGCCAAATTTCTTGGACCATGACCTGACAATCAGGTTCACAAATTAAAAATTGATAAGGAATGATTAAGCTACTTTAAAATATCTAACTCATACATAGTAACTAAAACAGATTAAAAATTGAGTTCTTTATCAGCTTTACCCTAAGTTAAATCCTTCTTTATCAACAGTTTTAGAATTAATTTGATAAAATAAATTGATAAAGCTAACCACTCTGAGTCAATACGAAGGGAGGTGCAACTATCGAAAAGAAAATGATCCCTAGTTTTGATTTAATAAACCCTGCAGATGGTATTACATAATGTAGCTGAATATATTCACAGCTATCTTTATTTTTTCACTGCGACCTATTTAATCGAATGTCACTTCAAACCTAAAAAACAATTTTTTTTTAACATTCAGATGTCTCCTTTACAAATTCTGAAATCACAGTGAAGGAAATCAAGCTACTAACTCGACAATGTCAATTCATATAAATCATCATTCATTATGATTTCATATAGTTCTATGTAATAAGTATAATTCAAAATTCTCCTTCAAATTACTCAACTTCCATATGATCATATTGTCTTCAAATACAACGTCCGCTGCCAGCCAGTCCCCTAGTAAGTGTATTATAGATCTAAAGTTCCAGATAGACCTGATACGCGTCCTACTTACGTTTATTGCCGTATGCACACATTTACTATCTCAGCCTCTTTACGAGACCCAATCGATAAAGCGGCACATTCATCAAACACACATAATAGAGCCGCAAACGCACCGATCAATAAAACCTAAACCCGACCCATTCCCCTCTGAACATAGGGACCACTTTCCTGCGAAGAGCTCACTGCACTGAACCGTTCTGAGCCGGCGATTTCAATAATTAACTTGGGGAGGAGCTAGATATCCCAAACTATGTCGTCCTTTTTTCGTGATGCTTCTCGTTGTCTGTCCAATATGTGGCGTCAGGGGGAAACAAGACCATTTCAGACTCGGCTCTCACCAGGGGTCAGTTGTTTCAGTTTGGCTGTGAAGAAATGTCACTGTGGTATGTATACTCCTGCTTATCAATTCTGATGTACTAATAAAACGGAGCAATTTTGATGTAATAAAACGGAGCTAATGACATTGATATACTTATTATTTCTGATGAAAAAATGGAGCTAATGGCATTGTATACTTATCATTTCTGATGAAGTAAAATAAGCTAATGACATTGGTATACTTATCATCTCTGATGAAAAAAACGGAGCTAATGGCATTGTATACTTATCATTTCTGATGAATTAAAATAAGCCAATGACATTGGTATACTTATCGTTTCTGATGAAATAAAAAGGAAGTAATGGTATTAGTATACTTGTCGTTTCTGATGAAATAAAACGGAAGTAATGGCACTGGTATACTTTAGATTTTTTGTGGAATAAAATGAGCTAATGGCATTATTTTTCTTTGGGTGAGGGACAAATTTGCACCACAATATACAATACTCTAAACTGTCAGCGTAGAACTAAGTGCACACTTAATTGTTTCTGTATAATCCAGTGGTTCTTAACCTGGGGGGCGCGCCCCCCTAGGGGGGCGTCAGTGATTTCCAGGGGGGGCACGAGCCCCAGGTGATAAGGAGTAGTTTTTCCATTTATGGGTTATTTTCATGACAAGAGCATGGAATCCGAACATGAAGCCTTGCTTTTTCACACGAACATACGATGGCTATCAAAAGGGAACATGCTTGGACGGCTTTATGAGCTACGAGAAGAAGTAGCAATATTTTTAGATTCACAGCAGAAGGCAGACTTTCATGACAATTTCCAATCAGAAGGCTTTCAGATAACTCTAGCTTACCTGGTGGACATTTTTGAAGCACTGAATGCGGTGAACCTTAAACAACAAGGCAAAAGCATCAACATCATCACGCACCATGACACCATTCGAGCCTTCATGGCCAAACTCGACCTCTGGAAATGTCGGGTTCAGCAGGGAAATGCAGCCAGTTTTAGGAACTTGGATTCTGCTCTCGCTGACAGTAACCTCGACTCTGACTTAAAGCAACAAATAATCACTCATCTAAGTGACTTGAAAGCAGAATTCATCAGATACTTCCCAGATATAGATGACAAGCGTGAAGCCTGGAAATTCATCAGGAACCCATTTCAATGTGAAGTAGCTGATGTTGCTGATGAAGTCCAAGAAGAGTTCCTAGAATTGAAGTTCAACTCTACAGCTAAAGAAGACTTCAAAGATATGGATTTGGAGACGTTCTCGATCAAATACCTTCCCGTTTACCCTCTGATCTCACATCAGGCTCTTCGGATTCTAACAATGTTTGGATCCACATATCTATGTGAAACTGCATTTTCCACGCTCGTTGCTATCAAAACCAAGTACAGAAACCGCCTGAACGTTGAAGGGGACTTACGATGTGCACTCTCAAGCATTCGACCATGTATTCAAGATCTGGTAGCTAAGAAGCAGTGTCAAATATCTCACTAACCATGTATTCAAGATCTGGTAGCTTAGAGCGGTGTCAAATATCTCACTAATGTAATTCATGCTTAGTAATTTTCTTTTTAAATCTGGGAGTGAAATTTGTCTATAGTTGCAAGGGGGGCGTGGAGGGAAAGAACTGTTCCTAAAGGGGGCGTGGTAGTAAAAAGGTTAAGAACCACTGGTATAATCCCTTGACAAAGTTGGTCGTGTGGCGTATTGCAATACAAAAACCAGCAGGTAGGATAAAAAAAAATAATGCCCTTGCATAACTCTGAGAGTTTGGGACACGAAGGATAAGGGTAGATAGTTGACCATAATGACTATATATAAAGATATGTTATATATATCTTAACTTAGTCATACAGATATTTGCATTCCTTAGCCTTCGTTACACTTGTAATTTGTATTTTTCTTTAGAGAGCTATTCAGTGCAGTGTTGAAAACATCTTTTTCTTTTTCTTATCATAATTAGTGTTTTTGTGATATTACGTGTGAAAGTAATTATATTGGAATTTAAGTTTATCTATTTAAGTATTAAATTAACAATTGTCTTTAGTGTTTAATTAAGATCCTGCTGGATTGGAGAGGTAATTAAAAGTGGTTAAAATAGAGGTGGTTTAATATAGAGGTGAAAATAAACAATAAGTGAAGCAGACAAAAAGAATATTATTTTTGTTGGTGGTGATATTTTAAATTTATGAGGGATAATTGAGTGATTACAGACCAGCGACATCCCCACACCTATAGACATCAGGTAAGATTCACTCAAGTCCCGTCATAGTATATATATGTGTATTCTGGCAAACTCAGAATCGCCAGAATTCTTTGCAATCCAAACAGCGCTACGTTACGCGCCAAGAAATTAATTCCTTTATTGAAAAATACTAGCAAAATGCTACTCTTTTTATAATTTTCCAAACAGATCTGTCATGAAACCAGTTACAAACCCCAAAAAGCACCAGAGTACTTTAAAGAAAAAATCTGATTAGTGCTTCCATATATACCAGGATTATCATGCCGCTAATGGTACCGGGGCTTACAGCCATGTGCAAATCGAAGACGCAAAAGGTTTTAGTTTGCTAGTAGAAAATGTATCGGTAGAAATCTTGGAGAGAATTTTAACAATGCCTTTACTTATAGGAAAAAGGCCAATAAACAAAAAGCCTTTAGCGTAATTAATAATTTGAAGGTAAATTAACAGCAATACTTCTTAAGCTACAATCATCTGAACTTTATGGGATTTCTAGAAAATGCTTCAATAAGAACGCGGTTACTGACGAATGCAACTCAGTATAAAATAAAATTGTTCCCAGCGAAATCTCCAAGTTGAATAAATTACAAAATGTAAATTCATGAACTCATAGAAACAACCGTAGTGATTTATTCCATTTGAATCCCCTCGGTGCAATGAACAGAAATCACACTGCTATTCATGTTTCTTTTCATATTCTAATGCAACGACTACATTCCAGTATTGGTTCCAGCGGATGTTATATTATTATGGCTATGAATGTGTGTTTTCTGCCCTTCTGCTGTAAGAAAAAAAGGGCAACTTTAGGGGAGTTTTTTTTATTTAGCTTCAAAGTCTCTCTTTGTCCCTCAAGACACCGAAGACGCAGTAGTGAAAACACGTTGCTCCCCAGCGTAAAATTAAGCCAGGATTGCTACAAATTAAGCAAGGATGCTACAAACGACTTCTCCTTTTCCCTTTTTTTTCTAATGCGAGGTAACCTAGATTTAGATTTAAAAAAGAAAAGAGCTTCATATACAAACTTGCCTGCGAGTGAATTGTGAAGGTACTATGCGAGTGGCTAACTTTTAACAATGTTTAATTCTTCAACCATAGCAGCTCAAACATTTAAAGGCCTAAAAGACGAGCACCACTTCTATTTGGTATATGTACTGGTGTTTGGAAGAGTTAAAATTAATATACAGATTTGTCTACACAATAAGGCTGATGATATGGATGGCTAAATTAATACGAAGAACGATACAAATTTTGATATGCCGTAATTTTTGATAAAGATATTTTATTGTTTAACTGTATATAAACACACATACATACATATATATATATATATATATATATATATATATATATGTGTGTGTGTGTGTGTGTGTGTGTATTTATTTATTTATTTATTATATATATATATATATATATATATATATATATATATATATAATATATATATATATATTCTGGGCTTCAAAAGAGAGCCATCAAACATCCATAGTTGGACAGGACACCTGACAGTTTCCGTTCATTACATTTTCTTTATTATTTGTAACCCGTGGCAATACTGTATTGGTTCTCAGCATCTACTCAAAACACCTCACTGATGATTCTAAGCGGTCACAGAAACAGAAAAGTCTTATTAGATTCTCATCTCTTGACACAAACTCCTTCTCCCCTGCCCTGTCTCAAAGTCCGCATCTCATTTATCAAAATAACTGGTTATATCTGACTCGGCCCTAACCATACACCGTTTATAAGTTATTCCGATATTATTAATCTTTGCGATTTTTTACATTTTCCATAACCCAATTACCGAATCAAAAATTTGGAATAATTACGTAGATACAATGATTTCTCAAAAATTATTCCGATATTATTAATCATTACAATATTTTTACATTTGAAATAACCCAATTAGCGGCTCAAATTTTTTTTTTGAATAATTACATAGAAACAATGATTCTTAAAAAATTATCCCGATATTATTAATCATTACAATATTTTTACATTCTCCATAACCCAATTACCGGATGACAAAAATTTTAATAATTATAGAGTAAATGATTTTTGAAGTTTGGCCTCTCTCACCAAAATCAGGTTCCTTAACAATGTGAGAATCTATTCTCGGTAATGTCTTTGCTTAATTAGAACTATGATATGCTTTATGTGGATCATAATGATCTCATTAATGTCGTCAGATACTGTACTACATTTCATTCATTGGTGCTTTGTTTCAAGTTCCAATAATAATATCCACAACCGTGAAGAGGTTAAATTAACTAAAAATAGTAATTTGAGATTCCATAGGTGGTTTTTAAAATAAAAAAAATGTCCATGTCAATATATCGGCATATTTCACAATTCAATAGGGCATCATAGGACATTTTTGCTACAATATTTAAAAGGGCACCATAGGACAGTTTTGCTTCAAACATTTAAAAGGCAATCTTAAGCCAGTTTTCACTTCAAACTTAAAAAGGGCATCATAAGCCAGTTTTGCTTCAAAACGTAAAAGGCAATCATAACCACGTTTTGCTTCAAAATTTAAAAGGGCATCAAACGGCAGTTTTAATCGAATTGCTGCTTAAACATTTACCACATCTTTACCATTTCAAAAATTAGCATACATTACAAAAAATCAACTCTTCCACACGTCGCTGTCACGAACACCCGCAAATATAATATTTGATCACCACCACCACCACCGCATTCGCTGAGATGAACCCTAAACGCATTTCCCACAATCACACCCCACTAACCCCTAAATATAGGGTCGTCCCACTCTACCCAACCCCCCATCCAGATCCTATTCCCGTCATCGAAATGGATTCCCAAAGCGGAGAGCCGTCTCCATTCCCGGTAGGATAGCAACAGAGGCGTCTCGAAAGGCCATCCAAGGGGAAAACCCGAAAACGAAATGGAGATAGACCTCGATCAAATGGCATTATTCATGAAAATCTCCGGCAATTCTCGCCTCTTCTCCCTTCTGTGGAATTGAATTCCGCCCTCTTGTTTCCCTTAAGAAGTCTCCGTCCCCGAGACCTCAAGACCTCCACTCAGTGAGAGAGAGAGAGAGAGAGAGAGAGGAGACGAGAGAGAGAGAGAAAGGAAGAGAGAGATACCCCGAGAAGAAACAAAAAAGGGGGGGGGGGAAGAGGGAAAAGAGAGAAGAGAGGAAGAGAAAAAAAAAGAGAGAAGAGATTTGTAAATGGGTCTGAAGTGTATGGGCTGAATGTAAAGTATAAGCTTTACGATGAATATATATATATATATATATATATATATATATATATATATATATATATATATATGATATAGATATAGATATAGATAATAGATATATATATATAATATATATATATATATATATATATATACTAGAGAGAGAGATGAGAGAGAAGAGAGAGAGAGAGAGAGATTCAAGTCATCATGAACTTACTTTGAAATAAAACACAGACAGAAGGTACACGGGCACGCATATCTGTACGTGTGTACATGTTTAAGCAAAGGGGAGAGAATTAAGATAATTGCACATATAACGTTATAACAAAAAAGGAAAAGAAATTGGATTAAGGTGAAAGACCAAGGTTCACGTTTGCTCTGCTCTGTGCGTGTGCGTGTGTGTGCATGTGTGTACACTCAACCTCATTTCCCCAGGGCAGTATCCAGAAAATAGAAGAAGCATCTGGTGGAAAAAAAAAAAAAAAATAAATAACAAAACCCAGTATCGAGACAACCCGAATGGTTTCAATTCAAATTTTATGCAATGGATATTATCAATTTTTCACATTCTAAATCGAGTGGCGCTCTGAGAGTAATGGACTGCCGAATTTTGGGTAAACCAGTACTACATCCAATCGAAATCCAGCGAAGGACGATGAAGTCTCAAAAACAGATCTGAGAGAGAGAGAGAGAGAGAGAGAGAGAGAGAGAGAGAGAGAGAGAGAGAGAGAGAGAGAGAGAGAGAGAGAGAGAGGTATGATAATGTCACTAATTTTGCACACGACATTTCTATGCTTTCAGTATCTCAGGCCGCAAATAACCCACTTCCATCGTAATTACTCTGCCCCAAGAATAGCTGACACCCCCACATGGCATTGCAAATAAGTTCATTTACCCTAACCTTAATTCGACCCATGGCTTTTAGGGACGGCAATTGGAGACAGCAAGTCTGATGTGTCCCCATGCAATTGTTGCCATTTTATTTTTGTAGGTGCCAATCATTCCAAACGTCCGTTGAACTTGAGTAGCTGATAATGCACACCATTCTATATACTGTTTATTCCTATCCTAACTATTGTGCAAATTCATCAGGGTAAATTATGAACAATGCATTTGTTCTCTATATTCTCTGTGACCTTCAAAATTTGTAACAGATCTTTTATTCAACTTTTTCTTAAATCTGATGACCATTTTCATCTGCCTTCAGTTTTCAAACCAAGTTCCTCGATCTAATCACTTATGTCTAAATTTTGTGAACATATTGTATGATCCCACCTCAGAAAATCAGGTAAAAAAAATAATAATAGGCAGTTTTTCTTAATAAAGAAAGAATTAGTTTCCATGTTTTTTGGCTCATTAGAAATCAAGCATATCCACTGTTGCCTTTCAAAGAAATCGAATATATCTTTTCTGTAGAGGTCTTTGTGGGGATATGTAGATCCAAAAATTAAATTTTTTTAATTAGAAGTCTATTTTATGGATTATCTTATACCATTTAGGCCAAGTACTGGGGCACTGTCAGCCACTCAGTAAAACAGTAAAAGACAAGTTGGAGAGGCTGGATGGCAAGAAAAATCCAAACAATAAAGGAAATGAGGTAAAAAGATCTACACACAAAGACAACAAGGCTTTACAAAACAGATTATTTCAAAGTTCTCTAATCATACAGGCAGGAAGCTTTTCTATGCCGTGATCATTAGTTGTTTAAGCTGGCAATATGTCAGAGTGATGCATTTGCTAATTAATTGCTCATCGAGCGGCTCCATGTTAACAAATGAGGAATAATCCTGTAAAGTACGACGTACAGAATTTGAGGCATACACAAACAGACACACACACACACACACACACATATATATATATATATATATATATATATATATATATATAATGTATATATATATATATATATATATATATACTATATATATATATATATATATATATATATATAATATAAAACATAGTGGATATGCATTCCCGTTTAAGTAGTTTATCTAGTAAGATCGAGACATTTTACCGTACTCAGGAGGAGAAATATAGAATCAGAGAGTCACACTTAAACAAGGTATGTTCGGAAAAAGCTTCTTATTCAAATAAATTTTCCTCTAGATGGATTGCGAAGGCTTCTGCCTACCTACATCTAAGATGGATGTGTCATCCCTCTTACACACTCATGTCGCTTCCACGTCGCTACAGCTTTTAATCTTCTGCTGGTTCTGAAGGCGCCTGAGGGCTGACATGTAACTGTTTCTCACATTTCATCTCTCTCTCTCTCTCTCTCTCTCTCTCTCTCTCTCTCTAATCCCGCTGCTTACTTCTCGCTCATCTTCTTTCATCCTTCCGCGTTTTTTTTGTCTTTTGGAGCCTTGTGTTGAATTTATCTCCTGGTTGTCTCGTTTTACTGTCATAGCTTTTGAGTCTTTTCGGTTATAGGTTTCTGAAAAAAAAAAAAAAAAAAAAAAAACTGTCTGTCCGTCCGCACTTTTTCTGTCCGCCGCCAAATCCTAAAAACTATTGAGGCTAGAGGCAAATTGGTATGTTGATCATCCACCCTCCAATCATCAACCATACTAAATTGCAGCCCTCTAGTCTCAATAGTTTTTATTATATTTAGGGTTAAAGCAATCAATGATCGTGCGTCTAGCACCGCTATAGGTACCAAATTTTATGGGCCGTGGCTGAGAGTTTCATACAGTATGATACGCTGTACAGAAAACCCGACATTTTTCACTTGTTTACTTATAGATTTTAAATTCTACAACCCTGTGAAGATCTGGAAAGGGTTGCATTATTAACAGAATATTCATAATGCAATCCTGTTTACAACCTTACAGCTATAGATTGATGATTAGTTTTCCACGCAACTAATATGGGAAATTCTCCATTCCCAGAGGTATGCATCCTTGTGGATAAAGTAACTAAGGCAAAATTATTTCATTTGGTAATAATTTCATGGGTTCACCTATTCATCCGCCTGACATCACGCTAAATCAAGAATAGTCGTCAGAATATTCCCCCAACTACAATCTTAGTCCCAAAATAAACAAGGCATGAGTACAGCTTCAATACCCGAATTCCCCGTTTGCAAGAAAAAAAAATCAGAAAAATTAAATGCTATTCTTTCATGGACGAATACAGATAAGAACACTTATACTATAAAACCATAAATTTTCATTTTTTTTAAAACTTGGGTCATATAGTTGAATCCTTGATGCCGACGACTTGACTTGTACCTTAAGACTTTTCATTGTAACACTCAAGAAGGGCGGAATATTATTCAGTATAATGATTAAACTACAATGTCTAAGTGTAACAAGATTTAACAAGTAATTAACGTGGCATGTCAAATATAGCATCATTCAACAGACCCCGAAAAAAAATAAAACCAGAAAAAATAAAACAATAGAAAGTTATAAAACAAAAAGCACTGCACATATTCTCAGCGGAAATCAGCGACCTCCGAATGTCTGAGGCACGAAAGGAAACGCCTCCAAAAATAATCCTTGGAGATCGGCGAAGACAAACGTGGGGGATTTCGTGAGGAACCCTGGCAATAAATGGTAATCCTGCCTAAAAAGAGTTTTACATTTTAGCGGTTTTACCATATTCAAACCTTCCTTGGGACACTTTTTTTTTAATAATACTGCGACAACCGTGGTAGGATCATAATGCACTTATATATTTAAAAAAAAAAAGCTAATTATACTTTATTTTAACCAGACTACTGATCTGATTAACAGACCTCCTAGGGCTGGCACGAGGGATTAGATATTTTAACGTGGCTAGGAACCAATTAGCCACGGGACCTACAGCTTGTGGGATTCGAACATTATTTAGAGAAATTAATTTCTAATCACCAGAAATAAATTCCAGCGATTCAGCGTTGGCAGAGTAGGGAAGCGAACTCGAACTACCAAATCGGTGGACGAGCACGTAAACCCCTCGTCCAACGAAGAACTACTGCACTTATATAAACACAGTATTCCTAATACCACTGTAAGAGGTCCTTAAATATACGTAGCGCGAATATATTACATCTTCAGACAATCTGAAGACTTGGTACATCTGAAAACTCGTCTTTAGCGTCGATACCCACGGAATCAGTACCAAAACCTGATTAATCCACGACTATCACTGCACAAAAAATAAATGAAACGCACCAGTATTTTCATAAACTGAAATTTAAAGATGACTTTGACAGTGAACACTTGAATTATTGACATCCAAAGATGTCAATAATTCTGTAGCCCTTGATAGGATCAAGCCAACCGTACCATTCCTATCCCTCCCATCGCCCTAATTATATACCTTCTAAGCGTCAAATCAGGCGGATAAAACGTCTTAATTAATCCCCGAGTCTATACTGACCTCACACTTCTCTCTCCACAAAGCGAGCTGTCCTAAGTACTATACTATAGCGGCTCACTACAAGGCCTATATAGAGAAGTTGGCCGTCACACGGATTAAAGTTTTATAGTGTCCAGGAAAGTGACGTCAATAGTGTCCAGGAAAGTGACGACATCACTGACGCCAGACAGGAGAGAAGAACGTTATGTATATAATATAATAATAATACTAATCTTTATTTTTTTTCTACTATATCAGTAAACAGCAATTTTCATCTAAATACAGAATGATTCTTCTCTTGATGGTTAAGGGTCTCTCTCTCTCTCTCTCTCTCTCTCTCTCTCTCTCTCTCTCTCTCTTTTCAATTTATTGTGAATGAATGATTGGAACTGTAGAAAAAAATTTTTGAACAAAACAATTGAGAGTCATAGGGGACTCCCGAAAGGTCATGTCTTCGCAAGTTTCCGAAATGGGTAATTTATTCTTAACATTCCCTTATTGGGAGGGGGGGGGTGTCAATGCCCAAATAACTTAACTTAAATAATACCTATATATAATGCTTAATCAGGATTACCTCTAGAATTTATTTGACTACCAGGCACATGAGTGAAAGGTACTTTATCGTCCACGTACTCTTATTAAAGAAAGGAGTTTTACCAGCCCAATGAGTCAAACTTGACTCTCACAGGGCTGGCCCGAAAAATATCGGGATATAAAGAATGATAAAATTTATCAATTTTAATTAAAAAAAAAGTAATAGTATAAAATAGTATTTGCTGGGGGGGAAAGAAGCCTAATAAATTATAAAAGAAATAGCAGCAGAGACGATGAAAATAATAATTGCCAGTCGAGTATCTTGTGAAATCATCCCCAAGCGAAATGCTGCTGATGACGGGGGCGAAGTATCATCAGAGATCTGCTGAACAAGTCTCATTTTAAGACTCTTGGTTGTAATCAAGGTTCAGAGATGGCCAAAGACGATGAGGTTTCGTTAGTAGGCTGAACAGGTAAAGTGAAAAGTATAAGGAGATTGCAGAATAAAAGCGCTGTGTATAGATAATAGGTTCAACTAGACTGTATGCTGTTGTTTTTACGTTTACACTGCCTAGATAAGCACAGTGCTATTTTACTAAACGGATTAATTCTTACGAAACCAACATTTTACACGCAAAATCAAATATGGCAGAGAGAGAGAGAGAGAGAGAGAGAGAGAGAGAGAGAGAGAGAGAGAGAGAGAGAGAGAGAGACTTTTACCAATAACCAAAAATTGATTCTGTGCTTATATGGAACTTGCTATTGTGAAAAAAACTGAACAAAAGTAGCCTGACATCAATGACGTGATACCCTGAAGGAACTAAAAATCGTTCGGCAGTCGGATCATACTGCTTGTGTAGATCTTGATCCTTATCCTTAGAAAAGAACAGAATTTTATCATTTAGGCCAGAGGCCAAGCGCTGGGACCTACAAAGTCAATCAGCGGTGAAACGGAAATTGACAGTAAGAAGGTGTAACAGGAGGGAAATCTCAAAGCAGTTGCACTATGAAACAATTGCTAAGACAAGATGGGAGAAAGAGAATATGAAAGGAGGTACAGTAAAGGGAATGAAAGGAGGTTGCAGCAGTTGGGGGCCGAAGAGACGACTTTACAAAGGACCTTGAATAATGGCTACAGTATTGACGGCACTATCCACCCCCACCCTACGGGGACCCTGATCCGTATAACGTCCGTAACAGTCCCCTGGGTCAAATATCCTAGATCACCGGACTTCGAATCCGTACGGAACCGTCGGTAAACAACAAATACTTAACGGTAAATCCGTAACACTATCCGTCCTCAAACGGACGACCCCAAATCACACGAACTTTACAGGCCGCCTCTCTCCGACATATGGGGGGGGGGGGGGGGGGGGGGGGGGGGGGGAGGGGGGGGGGGGGGGGGGGGTCCAGAAAGTGGGGAGAAGATGGGAGGGGGGGAGATGGGGAGGGGAGGGGAGGAAAGAAAGTGGGGGGGGGGTTTTATTGCATTATTCCCAATTTATCGCCGTGCTTCGGGATCCTTTTATCTATTTCCAATGTGCTCTATTCTTTTCCTTTAGACAGACTTCCATTTCTTTTTTAATTCTTACTCTTTGTTCCATCAGCCAGACTTCAACGTAAATAATATATATTCAGACAGGAATATTCACGGTATGAGGAATTCCCATATCTATGTACAAATGATAATTCGAATCAATGTGTTCCTATGTACACATGATAATTAGGGTCAGTCGTCTTCTTAAGAGTATTCAGATATGACAGGAATATTCGCAGTATTAGGAATTCCCACCTATGTACAAATGATAATCTGGGTCAGTCTGTGCCTATGTACACATGGGAATCAGGGTCAGTCTCGTCGTTTTTGGGTACTGAGATATGAGAGCGCCCGGCTGATTACGTCATCATTTGATAACAGCTGTTTTGTATGGGGATACAATTTCAAATCACGTTCCTGAAACCATTCTGTTAACCAGAGAGAGAGAGAGAGAGAGAGAGAGAGAGAGAGAGAGAGAGAGAGAGAGAGAGAGAGAGAAATTTGATGGAATAATCCAGGCATAAGGTGAAACTCAATACACAGCAATGATGATCAAGAACCTGGAAAAGGAGACTTCAAAATATCCAGCTTACAAAATCGCTAATTTAATAATAAACTGAAAATCAAAAGATACGAGTTAGGTAAATTCTGTGTGCGAGCATAAGGTGGAAACACATCACGACAGATAATGAAAAGATACGTAAGCGTAAACTGCACAAGAGGAGAACTTGAACACAACCAGAAATCAATAACGCCTAGTGACACATTGAAGCAGCATTCTGACCTGCTGGAATGACTTGCAAAATCTCTGCTCCCTCTCCCTCTCAAGATTTTAAAAGTACCTCTCTCTCTCTCTCTCTTACTATTATTATTATTCTTATAAGCAGAGAATTATAATAAATCCCTCTTTTCGACCATATAAAACCATCACCTCTCTCTCTCTCTCTCTCTCTTTTATTATTATTATTATTATCATACGCAAAGAATTAAAATAAATCTCCTATCGACCATCTAAAACCATCCTCTCTCTCTCTCTCTAGACTTTCCAGTGAAAATATATGCACAGACAAAAACGCAGCTAAGGCTAAGACTTATGCAAAGGCGCCCTCCTCCTCCTCCT
>NC_061110.1:93737339-93749839 GCF_015104395.2 Macrobrachium nipponense | reverse complement strand
GCACGGTGTTCAAGTTGATCCTAAGTGGAGGTAAGAGCTGGGTCAGTTTAATGGTAAACATCAACAAGAGACAGTCAAATCCTACAATAGGTAACAGCCACAAATGCCATTTATATTGAGCAACAAGAGACAGTCAAATCCTACAATAGGTAACAGCCACAAAAGACATTGGTTCAGCAACAAGAGACAGTCCAATCCTCCAATAGGTAACAATCAGAAATCGCGTTTGTATCCAATAACCTATAATTACTACAAGCACTCAATATGCAATCATTTCATCAATGACTTTCATTTTATTAGAAGAAAGACCGCCGTTTATATTAATTGTAATGACCATGAAATTTTGTAAAACAAAATTATGATGTAGTGTGGAGATTAATCTGTATAATAAAAGGAATAGATATGATAGTAACTCATACAAATAACTATAATCAAAACTGACTATATTCAATTAATAGATAACCCCAGTGACATTAAATGTACATATAATAAACGAAACTAACAAGCTGAATAAAAACTTGAAAACTATACTCAGGTATAATCCCAATCAAGTGTGTCCTCAGCCTTCCAGGCAGCCACAAATAGCAGTATACCTGACTCCCATTCAATACACCAAATATGTTAGAAAAGAGTTGGCTGCTGGACGAGACCAGCAGGAAAATGACTGATTTCAAGTGACTGATATGGATATCAACTAAAATTACCTGGGCTTTTATTTCTATGAAATGCCTTGGGTCCTAGTCAGAGACCGACCATAGTTTCAATACAATAATTTGTGTCTTAGGATACCATATATTTCAATACACATACACAGCATACATACGCAACCACAAACACACAAACATTATATATATATATATATATATTATAGAATATATATATATATATATATATATATATATATATATATATATATATATATATATATATAAAATCATACATACAGTATATTTGGAAATTTGCATTTTATTATCAATCATCTGCGGAATCGCCTGTGCCTTAACTAACAGATAAATCAAAGACTACTGCTTTCCAGCAGTGGCCATAACTTAAATTAACCCAAGGACCGAAATCCTCGAAACCCTTACACGGTTTTTAACTCCCTGCAGTTTTCCCAATGGCAGTGAAAGAGACCTACTTAGTGAGAAAACTTGTTTTGCCTGACTGAAAGATACACCCTTGCCACGGGCTATTTTGGGAGGCTGGAGAAAAAGACTCCAAAAGAGGGGAGAAGAGGATCTTAGGTTTAGAGAGATGATGGAGACATTTCTCTCTCTCTCTCTCTCTCCTCTCTCTCTCTCTCTCTCTCTCTCTCTCTCTCTCTCTCTCTCTCTGTGTATATGTATGTATATATATATATATATATATATATATATATATATATATATATATATATATATATATATATGCATATATATATATACATATAAATATATTATTCATACATAATTTATGTATATTTGTTCCATGCGTGATTGTTTGTTGATTGCTTTATATATATATATATATATATATATATATATATATTATATATATATATATATATATATGTATATCTATGTATATATAAATATATATATATATATATACATATCTATATATATATATTATATAAACAATCAACAAACAATCACGTAAGGAAAAAATCTATATATATACATATATTTATATATATATACTATATATATATATAATACACATTACTTTATATAAAACCAAATAAATACATATATTATATACATACACACATATAAACAGAAGGTTCGCATTTGTATGTCGACAGGCAAAACAGTGCTAGAACAGACAGTGAATAAGCGCCTTCGTCCAAAAGGACACGCGCCAGGGGAGATCTCGAATTCCAATCTTCAGTTGAATAAATAAATCGTCAACAGGAGACGACTGGAATTCAGGGCTCCATTGCGACGCTCTTTAAGGTATCAAGACTCTCTGCCTTATTGGAATCGAACGTTTAATCTCGCCTCAGGAAGAACCGAATCCTGACAAGCAGATTAAAAGAGCTGGAACGAATGATGACGAGCCTTTTCTGTTTTTCTTAGTTAATCTGGGGAACTGAGTCGACATCATTTACATTTGGCCTCTTTTTGGAATTTATTTGTAAAACATAAATTGAATGAATGATGATGGTTATTTAAGAATACTGTCGAGCAGATTAAAGAGCTGAAACAAATGATGTGAACCATTATTTGTTGTAGTTAATCAGGGGGATTCACTTTCCATTACTTCGTGTTGGCCTCTTTCAGTAATATTGCAGTTATTAGAATTTTATTTTAAGTAGAAAACATATTTTTAACACTGCTTAAAATGATAATAATCTACTAAACAAAAACAAAATTATTATCAAGAGCTGATTTAGATACACATTTAAATGTTCAGATGCAACGAGTAATTCAAGCAGAAGGCGACCGTCAATAAAAATTTGCATATGAAATGGAACAAAATGATGTATTCAATGAATCATTATTAGGGTAAAACCCGAGACATGGGGCAAACGTATGATAATAATTAACGATAATATTCACTGACAAAACTACAATAAAAGACAAACTCCAACATACGCTTTAACTGACAAATGTTTAACTTAATTGAAAATAACTTTAAAGCATCACTGAAAGTTAGTGTGATAAAAATAAACTCTTAACATTACTCGGTAAATTGAATGGAAATAAAACTTTCCGATTATTTTGCAATTCATGATTTAAGATGCCTAAGTTAGATGAGCCAAAGACAGGGCTAGAAACAGTCTCTCTTGACAGTTCTACCTCTTCTAAGGAATACTTTTGAAAGACGTATCCCTCAGGAGAGGTGGGAGTATCCCTCAGGAGAGGTGGGACATACATCCTGCCTATGTGAACTGTCGAGAGAGACTGAGAGTTTCCAGCCCTGTCATTGGCTTATCAACAGCCAATCAGGAGCGCCGTAAGGGACTGGCCTAGACATCAAATGCACGGCTGATGTGAATCTACAGATAGTACTACATAGCTAAAGCTGTGACTTCAGCATATGTCTACCCAAAACGGAAAATTCGCTTGCACCACACACTTTCCACTCATGCTCATCTGATAAAATAGAATATCTAGAATTCAGGCGAAATGCCAAGCACTGGGACCTATGCAGTCATTCACCGCTGAAACGAAAATTGACAGACAATAGGTTCGAAATGTGTAACAGTAGGAAAACCTCGCAGTTGCACTATGAGTCATTTGTAAGGAGGGAGTGGAAAGTAACATGGAAGAAAGAAAATATGAACGGAGGTACAGCAAAAGGAATGAAAGGGTTGCAGCTAGGGGCCGAAAGGGCGTTGCAAAGTACTCTGAGTAATGTCCTAAAGTGCACAGCATGAGGTGCACTGACGGCACTACACACCTGATGAATTGGCTAAATTTCACCCAAGCCACCTTAGCTACAAGCAAGTGCCTATGATTCCACCAAATCTGATTGTGTATAGCAAAGTCATCCATGACTCCACCAAATCTTCTGATTGTGTATAGCAAAGTCATCCATGACTCCACCAAATCTTCTGATTGTGTATAGCAAAGTCATCTATGACTCCACCAAATCTTCTGATTGTGTATAGCAAAGTCATCTATGATTCCACCAAATCTTCTGATTGTGTATAGCAAAGTCATCTATGATTCCACCAAATCTTCTGATTGTGTATAGCAAAGTCATCTATGATACAGCAAAACTTCTGATTGTGTATAGCAAAGTCATCTATGACTCCACCAAATCTTCTGATTGTGTATAGCAAAGTCATCTATGACTCCACCAAATCTTCTGATTGTGTATAGCAAAGTCATCCATGATTCCACCAAATCTTCTGATTGTGTATAGCAAAGTCATCTATGATTCCGCCAAATCTTCTGATTGTGTATAGCAAAGTCATCTATGACTCCACCAAATCTTCTGATTGTGTATAGCAAAGTCATCTATGACTCCACCAAATCTTCTGATTGTGTATAGCAAAGTCATCTATGATTCCCTTCCACCAAATCTCTGATTGTGTATAGCCAAAGCCTCTATGACTCCACCAAATCTTTCTGTTGTGTATAAAGTAAATGTCATCTATGACTCACCAAATCTTCTGATTTGTGTAATAGCAAAGTCATCTATGATTCCACCAAATCTTCTGCTTGTGTATAGCAAAGTCCATCCATGTGACTCCACCAAATCTCTGATTGTAGTAAATGCCAAAGTTCATCCTATGATTCCACAAATCTTCTGATTGTGTATAGCAAAGTCATCCATGACTCCACCAAATCTTCTGATTGTGTATAGCAAAGTCATCTATGACTCCACCAAATCTTCTGATTGTGTATAGCAAAGTCATCTATGACTTCCACCAATCTTCTGATTGTGTAATAGCAAAGTCATTCTATGACTCCACCAAATCTTCTGATGTGTATAGCAAACGTCATCCATTGACTCCAACAGATCTTCCTGATTGTGTATAGGCAAAGTCTCTAAATGACTCCCCAAATCTTCTGAATGTGTATAGCAAAGTCTTCTATGCTTCCACCAAATCTTCTGATTGGGTGTATAGCAAAAAGTTCATCTACCATGACTTCCACCAAATCTTCTTTGGATTGTGTATAGCAAAGTCATCTATCTAAAATGACTCCACCCAAATCTTCTGATTGTGTATAGCAAAGTCCATTCTATGATTCCACCAAATCTTCTGATTGCGTATAGCAAAGTCCAAAATCTTGATTCCACCAAATCTTCTGATTGTGTATAGCAAGTTCCAATCCATGACTCACCAAATATTCTGATTTGTGTATAGCAAAGTCATCTATGTTCCACCAAAATCTTCTGAATTGTGTATAGCAAAGTCATCCATGACTTCCACCAAATCTTCTGAGTGTTGTATAGCAAAGTCATCTATGACTCACAAATCCTTATGATTGTGTATAGCAAGCATCCATGATCTCCACCAAATCTTCTGATTGGGTTATAGCAAAGTCATCATGGACTCCACCAAATCTTCTGATTGTGTATAGCAAAAAGGTCATCTATGACTCCACCAAATCTTCTGATTGTGTATAGCCCAGTCATCCAGGATTCACCAAATCTTTTGATTGTGTATTAGCAAAAGGCATTCTTATGGATCCAGCAAATCTTCTGATTGTGTATAGCAAAGTTCATTCTATGACTTCGCCAAATCTTCTGATTGTGTATAGCAAAGTCATCCATGACTCCACCAAATCTCTGATTGTGTATAGCAAAGTCATCCATGACTCCACCAAATCTTCTGATTGTGTATAGCAAAGTCATCTATGACTCCACCAAATCTCTGATTGTGTATAGCAAAGTTATCCATGACTCACACATCTTTGATTGTGTATAGGCAAAGGTAATTCCATGGGACTCCACAAATCTATGATTGTGTATAGCAAAGTCATCCTGACTTCCAACAAAATCTTCTGATTGGTATAGCAAAGTAATCAATGAATCCACCAAATCTTTTTCTGATTGTTGTATTAGCAAAGTATCCATGATCAAAATCTTCTGATTGTGTATAGCAAAGTCATCCCTGACTCCACCAAATATTCTGATTGTATATAGCAAAGTTAAGCAAAGTCATCTATGATTCCACCAAATCTTCTGATTGTGTATAGCCAAGTCATCCATGACTCAACCAAATCTTCTGATTGTGTATAGCAAAGTTAAGCAAAGTCATTCTGACTCCACCAAATCTCCTGATTGTGTATAGCAAAGTCTTCTCTGACTCCGCCAAAAATCCTCTGATTTGTGTATAAGCAAAGTCACGATGATTGCAAATTCTCTGATTGGTAGAGCAAAGTCATTCTATGACTCGGCCAAATCCTCTGATGTTACATAGCAAGTCATCTATGACTTGCCAAATCCTCTGATTGTGCCTAGACAAAGTCATCTTGACTTCGCCAAATCTTATGATTGTGTATAAGCAAAGTCATCTATGGACTCCGCCAAATCTTCGGTGTGTATGAGCAAAAGTCATCTATGACTCCACCAAATCTTCTGATTGTGTATAGCAAAGTCATCTATGACTTCGCCAAATCTTCTGATTGTGTATAGCCAAGTCATCACACTTTCAAACGGAATGATTTCTACAGCGAACGATCACAATAACAACACTATATGCAGCACCTGTGTTGTAACAACATATAACAATACATGTCGTGCGGGCACTTCCGGTTCAATGCACAAAATATAATCCCCTTTTTTTATGACCAATTCAATACAAGCACGCGGGAGTGGTCATGAGAGGGAGGATGGGAGATGGGGGGAGGGGGGGGAGGGGGTAAGGGAGGGAGGAGTACAAACGTGAAATATTTCAATTTATGGGGCAATTTATCATTCCTGAAACGCAATCTCATTAAACGGGATGCCACTGTTATATTTAGGCTCATCCGGAATGAACTGGTTATTCCATTACCTATTGCGGCGTAAGGCACGTGAACATTTCCCATTTGCGGAATTCACTTTCAAAATCTACATTTTCATTTCGCTGTTTCAGTTTAATAACGGAAATGGAATGGCTTCAGATCTACGGTTTAGGTTCCTTTCATTTCAATAACAATAGATTTGTTATAAATCTTTTCATTTTCACCAGCTTCATCATAAGCGATTTTTGACGTGAAAGCAACAGGAAATTTAGAAGTGCTTCATGTTCAGGGGTAATTCATATTTAATTTTAAAAATCTTAATAATAAATAATAACTTCTGGCTACTAAAGAACTTGTTTATGTAACAAACAAATTCCTTTTTAATATGTTACTATCACACTAGCAGTAATGAAATTCAGTATTTACGTGAGAATACCAAAATGGGCGTTTATAATGTTTCTCCTCAACCAGACTATTATAAAGATAATATTTCTCCCCAACCAGACTATTAGAAAAACAATATTTCTCCCCAACCAGACTATTAGAAAGAAAATATTTCTCCCCAACCAGACTACTAGAAAAACAATATTTCTCCCCAACCAGACTACTAGAAAAACAATATTTCTCCCCAACCAGACTATTAGAAAGACAATATTTCTCCCCAACCAGACTATTAGAAAAACAATATTTCTCCTCAACCAAACTATTAGAAAAACAATATTTCTCCCCAACCAGACTATTAGAAAGAAAATATTTCTCCCCAACCAGACTATTAGAAAGAAAATATTTCTCCCCAACCAGACTATTAGAAAGACAATATTTCTCCTCAACCAGACTATTAGAAAAAGACAATATTTCTCCTCAACCAGTCTATTAGAAAGACAATATTTCTCCCCAACCAGATTATTAGAAAGACAATATTTCTCCTCATCCAGACTATTAGAAAGACAATATTTCTCCTCATCCAGACTATTAGAAAAAGACAATATTTCTCTTCAACCAGACTATTAAAAAAGACAATATTTCTCCCCAACCAGACTATTAGAAAAAGACAATATTTCTCCTCAACCAGACTATTAGAAAGACAATATTTCTCCCCAACCAGACTATTAGAAAAACAATATTTCTCCCCAACCAGACTATTAGAAAGACAATATTTCTCCCCAACCAGACTATTAGAAAGACAATATTTCTCCCCAACCAGACTATTAGAAAGACAATATTTCTCCCCAATCAGACTATTAGAAAAAGACAATATTTCTCCTCAACCAGACTATTAGAAAGGCAATATTTCTCCTCAACCAGACTATTAGAAAGCAATATTTCTCCCCTAACCAGACTATTAGAAAAAGACAATATTTCTCCTCAACCAGACTATTAGAAAAACAATATTTCTCCCCAACCAGACTATTAGAAAAAGACAATATTTCTCCTCAACCAGACTATTAGAAAAAGACAATATTCCTCCTGAACCAGACTATTAGAAAAAGACAATATTTCTCCCCAACCAGATTATTAGAAAGACAATATTTCTCCCCAACCAGACTATTAGAAAGACAATATTTCTCCCCAACCAGACTATTAGAAAAACAATATTTCTCCCCAACCAGACTATTAGAAAGACACTATTTCTCCCCAACCAGACTATTAGAAAGACAATATTTCTCCCCAACCAGACTATTAGAAAGACAATATTTCTCCCCAACCAGATTATTAGAAAGACAATATTTCTCCCCAACCAGACTATTAGAAAGACAATATTTCTCCCCAACCAGACTATTAGAAAAACAATAGTTCTCCCCGCAACACCCAGACTATTAGAAAGAAAAACAAGATTTCTCCCAACCCCCAGATTATTAAGAAAGACCAATTTTTCCTCCAACCATTTAAAGAAAGAAAAACAATAATTTCTCCCCAACCAGACCTATTTAGAAAGACACTATTTCTCCCCAACCAGACTAATTAGAAAAGACAAATATTTCTCCCCAAACCAGACTTTAGAAAGAAACAACAATATTTGCTCCCCCACCAGATTATTAGGAAAGACAAAATATTTCTCCACCCAACCAGACTATTTAAGAAATGACTAATATTTTCTTCCCGCCCCAACCAGACTATTAGAAAAAACACAATAGTTTCCTCCCCAATCCAAGACTATTAGAAAGACAATATTTCCTGCCCTAACAACCTAAGACTTATTAGAAAGACAAATATTTTCTTTCTTCCACCAACCCAAACCACTTTAATTAGAAAGACAAATAATTTTCTTTCCCCCCAACCAGAACTAATTAGCAAAGACAATATTTCTTTCGCCCAACCAGGACTATTAGAAGACATATTCTCCCAATCAGACTATTAGAAAAGACAATATTCTCCTCAACAGAGACTATTAGAAGGCATATTTCTCCCCAACAGACTATTAGAAAAAGACAATATTCTCCTCAACAGAACTATTAGAAAAACAATATTCTCCCAAAAAACAGAACTATTTTAGAAAAAAGACAAATTTCTCTCCAACCAGAACTATTAGAAAAGACAATTATTCCTCCTGAACCAAAGATCTATTAGAAAAAGAACATATTTTTCTCCCCAACCAGATTATTAGAAAGACAAATTTTCTCTCCAAACCAGATATTTAGAAAGACAATTATTTCTCCCACCAGATATTAGAAAACAATATTCCTCCCCAACCAGGGACTATTAGGAAGACAATATTTCTCCCCAACCAGACTTATTAGAAAGACAAATATTTTCTTTTTCCCCAAACCCAGAAACCTATTAGAAGGACAATATTTCTCCCCAAACCAGATTATTGAAAAGACAAGTTATTTTCTCCCACCCCAACCCAGACTATATTAGAAAGGAAAAACAATAATTCTTCCCCAACAGACTCATTAGGAAAAACCAATCATTTCCCCAACCAGGACTAATTAGAAAGACAATATTTCTCCCCAACCAGACTATTAGAAAGACAATATTTCTCCCCAACCAGTTTAATAAAGAAGCCCAATAATTTCTCCCCCAACCAGGACGTTTAATAGAAAGACAATAATTCTCCCCAAACCAGACTATTAGAAAGACAATATTTCTCCCCAACCAGACTATTAGAAAGACAATATTTCTCCCCAACCAGACTATTAGAAAGACAATATTTCTCCCCAACCAGACTATTAGAAAGACAATATTTCTCCCCAAACCAGACTAATTAGAAAGACAAATATTTCTCCCCAACCAGGACTATTAGAAAAGACAATATTTCTCCCCAACAAGACTATTAGAAAGACAATATTTCTCCCCAACCAGATTATTTAGAAAGACAATATTTCTCCCCAACCAGACTATTAGAAAGACAATATTTCTTTCCCCCACCAGACCTATTAGAAAGACAATATTTCTCCCAACCAGACTATTAGAAAGCACATATTTCTCCCCAACCAGACTATTAGAAAGACAATATTTCTCCCCAACCAGACTATTAGAAAAACAATATTTCTCCCCAACCAGACTATTAGAAAAATACAATATTTCTCCCCAACCAGATTATTAGAAAGACAATATTTCTCCTGAACCAGACTATTAGAAAGACAATATTTCTCCCCAACCAGACTATTAGAAAGACAATATTTCTCCCCAACCAGACTATTAGAAAGACAATATTTCTCCCCAACCAGACTATTAGAAAAACAATATTTCTCCCCAACCAGACTATTAGAAAGACAATATTTCTCCCCAACCAGACTATTAGAAAAACAATATTTCTCCCCAACCAGACTATTAGAAAAATACAATATTTCTCCTGAACCAGACTATTAGAAAGACAATATTTCTCCTCAACCAGACTATTAGAAAAAGACAATATTTCTCCTCAACCAGACTATTAGAAAGACAATATTTCTCCTCAACCAGACTATTAGAAAGACAATATTTCTCCTCAACCAGACTATTAGAAAGACAATATTTCCCCTCAACCAGACTATTAGAAAGACAATATTTCTCTTCAACCAGACTATTAGAAAAAGACAATATTTCTCCTCAACCAGACTATTAGAAAGACAATATTTCTCCTCAACCAGACCATTAGAAAAAGACAATATTTCTCCTCAACCAGACTATTAGAAAGACAATATTTCTCCTCAAACAGGCTATTAGAAAGACAATATTTCTCCTCAAGCAGACTATTAGAAAAACAATATTTCTCTTCAACCAGACTATTAAAAAAGACAATATTTCTCCCCAACCAGACTTTTAGAAAAAGACAACATTTCTCCTCAACCAGACTATTAGAAAAAGACAATATTCCTCCTGAACCAGACTATGAAAAGGGACAATATTTTCCCTCAACCAGACTATTAGAAAAAGACACTATATCTCCTCAACCAGACTATTAGAAAGACACTATTTCTCCTCAACCAGACTATTAGAAAAAGACACTATTTCTCCTCAACCAGACTATTAGAAAAAGACACTATTTCTCCTCAACCAGACTATTAGAAAAAGATATTTTCTCCTCACCAACTATAGAAAAGACAATATTTTCTCCTTTCAACCAGAACTATTAGAAAAAGACCAATATTTCTCCCCCTCAACCAGGACTATTAGAAAAAGACATATTCTCCTCAACCAGACTATTAGAAAAAGAATATTTCTCCTTCAACCAGGGACTATTAGAAAAAGGAATTATTTTCTCCTCAACCAGACTATTAGAAAAAGACAAATATTTCTCCTCACCAAAAAGAACGATTTAGAAAAAAGACAATATTTTCTCCTCAACCAGGACTAATTAGAAAAAGACAATATTTCTCCCTCAACCAAAAAGAACTATTTAGAAAAGACAATATTTCCTCAACCAGACCTATTAGAAAAAGACCAACTATTTCTCCTCAACCAGGACTATTAGAAAAAGACAACTATTTCTCCTTTTCACCAGACCTATTAGAAAGACACTATTTCTCCTCAACCAGACTATTAGAAAAAGAATATTTCTCCTCAAACAGACTATTAGAAAAAGACAATATTTCTCCTCAACCAGACTATTAAAAAAGACAATATTTCTCCTCAACCAGACTATTAAAAAAGAAAATATTTCTCCTCAACCAGATTATTAGAAAAAAGACACTATTTCTCCTCAACCAGACTATTAGGAAAAAAGATTCTCCTCAACCAGGATTATTAAGAACCAAAGACAAAAACTATTTCTCCCTCAACCAGACTATTAAAGAAAAGAAATTTATTCTTTCCCTCCAACCAGACAATTAGAAAAAGACAATATTTCTCCTCAACCAGACTATTAAAAAGGACAATATTTTCATTCAACCAGACTATTAGAAAAATAATATTTCTCCTCAACCAGACTATTAGAAAAAGACAATATTTCTCCTCAACCAGACAATTAGAAAAAGACACTATTTCTCCTCAACCAGACGACTATTAGAAAAAGAATATTTCTCCTCAACCAGACTATTAGAAAAAAGACAATATTTCTCCTCAACCAATATTTCTCCTCAACCAGACTATTAGAAAAAGACAATATTTCTCCTCAACCAGACTATTAGAAAAAGACAATATTTCTCCTCAACCAGACTATTAGAAAAAGACAATATTTCTCCTCAACTAGACTATTAAAAAGGATAATATTTTTATTCAACCAGACTATTAAAAAGACAATATTTCTCCGCAACCAGACTATTAAGAAAGAATATTTTTCCTCAACCAGACTATTAGAAAAAGACAAGTTTCCGAAGCCTTCAAATACACAAAACCGATACGAAATAATGTAAGGGTAAGAGACTTGAAGAAATGCAATGGATACTTCACCCTGAGACAGGATTTAGAACGAAGTCCAAGCGCTGGGACCTATGAGGTCATTCAGCAATGAAACGGAAATTGACAGTGAAAAGGTTTGGAAGGTGTAAACGAAGGGAAAACATCGCAGTTCAACTATGAATCACTTGTTAGGAGAGGGTAGAAAGATGGAAGAAAGAGAACATGAACGGAGGTAGAGTAAAAGAAATGAAACGTGTTAAAGCTATGAACCTTATGAATGCCTACGGTGCATCCCATGAGGTGCACTGATGGCCCTAACCCACAACGACGATAAAACAGCAGAGAGTAATG
>NC_061110.1:93674839-93734839 GCF_015104395.2 Macrobrachium nipponense | reverse complement strand
TTCCATTTTGCATAAAAAAACTGTATACATAAACATTTTAATGAAATTACGGAAAAAATCTCAAGAGGTTACCTGGGATGTGGAAATTAATGGTGTAAATGATGCAATTGCGTATTTACAGATATACATAAATAAACTTCAAAAACTAGACACATATATGGCTTTCTATCATATAAATCTAAATGTTTCACAATTGGCTAGGTTAACAGGAATGGAGATTTTGTAAAGTTATTACTGAAAAATCAATGATAAGGAGTCAAGGACTCGAGAATATTTCTAAAAAAAATGACGTGGATAATATGGAAATATTAATTAAGGGACTAAACTGCTCCCACTTGAAAGAAGTGGCTATTCATGTGATTGAAAACAGCAATATTGGCAATGTGGCAGAAACGTTTTGAGTTTCTCGTAAGACTGGTACAGAAATAATTCCCTGTTTGTGTGATATCAAGGCTCGGTGGAAATAATGTCTGTCAGTCGCAGCCAACACTTGGTCCGTATTGGAAGAAGTTTGGAATAACACCGAAAACATTTTTGTGTGCAATATATTTGTGATAATGGATCAGTAGTGGCATCGCTTTTCAATTTAATACGAGTAGTGATTTAATTTGCGTAATGACATTACTTCCAAATAAAGTAAACAGATTTTATTATTTTTTGATAGTGCAACGATTTTCACTTTGCACTTTCAAATAAAGTCAAACGGACTAATTATTTTTTATAGTAAAAGGATAATGGCCACTGGAAAGAAGCCTAAGATAAAATGTTCGGATAGGTACAAGTGAAACGCTACAGGGTTCACATAAATGTAAAATGATCTTACTTTGTAGTGGAATAAGTAATTTGTGCTTCTCACACAGATAATGATCAGTAGTATCAAGAAGAATTAACTAACACCAAACATTGTTCTGGATAGCTTTGCAACGCTGAAAAGACATCCAGAAGATTATGAAACATTCACTTGGCAACACTCCTAAAGACTGACGTCTTTTGTCTTGCCATTGTTCTCCTAAACAAACGTTATAAATATGTCTCGATCCCTGGAATTCCATTAAAAAAGCAGGTCAGCTTCGGGAAAACTACTACCTGGCCATTCCCAGATTACTTACCATGGTGATTACATTGTAACGAATGGATATTCTCATAATGATCAGTACGACTCAGCATAACACATAAGGCAAGTAATCAAGTCTGACGACTTAGAAATCGAATCAAACATGACATCCTATTAACCTAATCCCCCCCCCCCCCCCCCCCCACCCCCCCCCCCCCCCCCCCCCCCCCCCCCCCCCCCCCGACAAGACTAAGAAACAACTTGAGGTAGGTTTGGTAAGCAGAATCGAATGAGAAAGTAACATCCTATCAACTTTACTATCAACCCCCCCCCACACCCCTAACAAAACGAAGGAATGACTTGAAGTAGGTTTGGTAGGAAATACAAAAAAAATAATAATAATAATAATAATAATAATAATAATAATAATTTATCTACCAGAAACATTTATCTCAATGGGGGAAGAGTAGCATCACCCCAAACCATAAATATATGTATATGTACATACTATCTATATATATACACACATATATATGTATATAAACATATCAATACACACACACACATATATATATATATATATATATTATATAAATATACACATATATATATATATATATATATATATATATATATATATATATATATATATATATATATATTCACTCTTTTTCCTTTACATTACCATTAGTCTTTTTCCTACTCCGAGGCGATATTTCCAGAGGTGTAAAGAGAGCCTCCTCCTCCTCCTCAAGTAAAAGACGGTATTTAGGGTTTAATGCCATGAAGTATGAAACACCTGAAGCCAGGCTGAGCAGTCGAAACCCCTAAACAGGTCGCTCCTCTCCAAAAGTGACATCCCTAATTCCACCAAAATCACAGTGACTCGTCCCCAGTCACGGCGCCCTACTCTTGGTCCAATTTCCCCGTAAATCCTTACGAGTCTTCAGATAAATAAAACATGAAGCAAAGTTACAGACATGAACAAACAGACGGAAAGACGGACGGACAGAGAGAGAGAGACAGCCTAGCCGATCCAAAAAGCAAGACCTCTCTGATAGATGTCATTCAACAGAAAGGGTCTCCCACTTCACGGTCCAATTTTCCTGTAAATCCTTACGAGTCTTCGGATAAAAAACATGAAGCAAAGTTACAGAAAGACAGACAGACCCAATAAGCATGACCTCGCTGATAGATGTCATTCAACAGAAAGGGTCCCCCTTCTCGGTCCAATTTTCCTACAAATCCTCCCAAGTCTCCAGATAAACAATGTGAAACAAGGAGGCAGACATTTACAGGCAGACAGACAAACTAACATAATCCCCCCCCCCCAAATAAAAACATGAACATCTCTCTGACGGATGTGATTCAATAAATAAGCAAATAAACAAAAGCAACATCGCCGTGCGTATACCGCCCAGCACGCATAAACCCCAAATTTAAGATCGCTCAGCTTTAGGCTGCGTCGGGCTATAAAGAAACAGGAGGCCAGAAGGCAGTCGCGTATATAAGCAGAGGCAGTAGACCTGGTGGTGACAAACATCCTTAATGGGAATGGTGGAGGGGGGGGGGGGGGGTGAGAAGAAGGGGTACGAACGAGTGCGTTATGAACAAGGCGATTCAAAGAGTTCCTGAGGAAGGAATTAATTAGGAATTTTTGAAATAGTTAGAGTTCAGGTGGTCGACTACACTGTTGTTTGTTGCCTGGCTGTGGTTTCTGTGTGGTAATTGCAACCATAAGCCGTAGTGGTTTCCTTTAAAAAAAGGCGCTAATTAACCATGCCACTTAAACTTGACATCCATTTCCTTACTAAGCAGCATCTTCTCTATCCTAGTAAACTAATTAATTCAACTCCTTGATGGCCTTTTGCTGGTGCAACATATTAGGAGAAAAAGCAAAGCTAATCTCGTTACCAACACCACAATTGTAAGACTTAATGACATTTTTCTGTTTCACAATTCAACAAAATCTTTTTATACTTCAGTAGAGAAAACTGGAAAAAAAAATCCTCAATGAAAAAAACTAAATCAAAGGACCTCAATAAGCAAAATGGCCACAATCATAAAATAAAACTTTCCTCAAATTTTCAAGTAAGAAAACTACGAAAAGTCTCGAGACCTGCTGCAGGCAGCACCTTCATCTGAAAGGAAAGGAATACGAAATCTTGGCCGAAGGCCAATCGCTGGGACCTATGAGGTCATTCAGAACTGAAACGGAAATTGAGAGTAGATAGGTTCGAAAAAGTGTAGCGGGAGGAGAATCTCAAATCAGTTGCACCACAAAACAAATGTTAGGAGAGGGTGGATATAGTTAAAGGGAATGAAATGGGTTGCAGCTAGGGGCCGAAGGGAAGTTGCAAAGAATCTCAAGTAACGCATGCAGTGCACCGCGTGAGGTGCAATGACGGCACTGACCCCCTACGGAGACCTTTTATCTGAAAACAATTCACAGACAAATATCGTGCTGAATCCAGCCACTCCCTTAACGACTCTGCAGAGCAATAGCAGTAAAAGAAAGCGTGACAGACAAAAGTAGCAAGAACACGAACGCGAATAAACTGCTCTTTCCTGAAGCTCCGGCCAATTCTGAAGACGATAATACTGAAGAGTGCAATTGTGCTTAAAGAAAAAAAATATAAAAAGGATTAGCCAATTGTCCGGTTTTGCCGTGAAGGTCCCCCCTACCCTAAGCCCGAAGGGTTAAGCAGAAGAACAATGGGACAAAAGAACATAAAATCAAGGAGGTCTTTGTTAGAGGAAAGACAGGACAAAAAAAAAAAAAAAGGGGAGGGGGTGGAGATTCGCTCCCCTTCTCTTCAGATTTATTCTTTAATTAACCACGCAAACCATGTTCATGCTTCATAAGCCCTTCAAGTCTCTCTCTCTCTCTCTCTCTCTCTCTCTCTCTCGTCTCTCTCTCTCTCTCTTCTCTCTCTCTCTCTATGACCTTTTCGTTCTCGGCTGCAAAGTCAGATGAGATGAAGACAATTCTAAAATCACTTTAGTTTAAGTTAGCATTTTTAATTCTAAAGTCCAGCTCCAACAACAATTGATAATGTGCATAAATGTAAGAATATTACATAAGTCAAGCAACTCATTTTCCTTCTATAAAAATATCACACTGGTGAAAGGAAATTAGTAAAAATTTGAAATCGCTATCTGTAAAATACATTAAACTCCATAGCTCAATAATACATTGTTCAACGTGGAAAGTCAAAGAGTTAAAGGTAAGTAAAAACCTATTATATATATATATATATATATATATATATATATATATATATGTATAATATAATTATATATGCAATATAAAAACACCGTATCGTGCTTCTAAGAAACCAATAGAAGGATCCACAGTAATATCTTTGTTTATCCAGATAAAATAAATATATTTTATCTGGATAAACAAGGTTATTACTGTGGATCCTTCTATTGAGATATATATATATATATATATATATATATATATATATATATATATATATATATGTATGTATGTATGTATGTATGTATGTATGTATGTAGTATGTATGTATATGTATGTATGTATGTATGTATATAGCACCAGGCCCAATTTCACAACATGAATATAAACTGAAATTGTAAACTTAATTCATAATAAATCAGAAACGTTGCTGGATCAGAACAGAAAGTAAAATGGATAAGATAACAAAAATAAGACAAAATAAGAATAAAAACGTTCACCGATATACGTTTCTACAAGAAACAAAGACATTCTTTTATTTGAGAAACAGAAGACAATCCTTAATCCCCTTCTTTGCCAAAGGCCCCTTCTTTGCCAAAGGAATGTTTGGAAGTTTATAGAAACCGCGGAGGGTAGAAAACGACTGAATTACAACTATCATGAAAAATAAATATTTTCCCAAAAAACAACCAAAAAAACATTTAAATAATTATAATAAAAGAAAATACCAAACCCTATGAGCATGAGGTTTTCGAGATAGTTATGGAATTGACGAAAATAATCACCCAAATATGAAAACAAAATGTTTATTTAATAGTGAAGCATTATTCTTAATTGCCTGCAATTATATCAATGACATGACCCCCTTTCTCTTATATTTTTCATGGCTGTAAAGTCTTAAGTAATGTACTAAGTAAAGCAATTAACCTCAGAGATGCCAAATCAATTTAGAACTCAAATGGATCACAACAAGCAGTAATCATAGGAAGTGAAATTACTGAAAAGTAATATTACCAAAACTTAAATTACAGTACATAAATGGTAATTGGTAATACATGTATTCATACATACTTATACACAAATATATATAAATATATATGTGTGTGTGTGTATGTATATATATAAACAGGAAGTGATACCATTGCTAAGTAATACTGCCGAAATCGAAATTAAAAATACAGCAATGGTAATTGGCGAAACACGTAGTTAAGTAGTTATATACATAAACAAATATATATAGGCATATGTGTATGTATTATGTAATATGTATATATATATATTATATATATAATATATATATATATATATATATATATATATATATATATATATATATGCTCAAATTTTATCCCCCCCCAAAAAAAAGTTAGAAAATGACAGTTACCAAACATGCTACAGAGACCTGAACCATATAGTAATTCATCCAGAATACATATAAAAGATGACGACCACCGGGAATTTATTTTAAAAAGAAAATTCTCTCTCAAATTACAGACCGGGAGAGATTACTGGCTACAGTAATCTCTGTAACCAGTGCTACCTTTACAAAGAAGGGATAGTTTTTTTTTTTTTTTTTTTAACAATCACGCAAAACCGAACCGAAAGTGTAAGAGGACGTAACCAATATACGAGCCGATGGTCCGACTGACTTTTGGGAGGAGAGGTTTCAAAAGTTCCAAAACAAAGGCAAAGAACACACGACGGAAACGTGAAGTTTCCGTTTCCCCTCCCGGAGGAAAATTTACGCGACTTGTATAATTAATAATTCACCTGACTTGTATAATTAACAATTCGCCCGACTTCTATAACTAACAATTCACCTGACCTGTATAATTAACAATTCACCTGACTTGCACAATTAACAGTTCAACTGAATTGTATAATTAACAATTCGCCCGACTTGTATAATTAACAATTCACCCGACTTGTTTAATTAACAATTCACCCGACTTGTATAATTAACAATTCACCTCACCCGTATAATTAAAAATTCACCTGACTCGTATAATTAACGATACGCCAGACTTGTATAATTAATAGTTTACTTGATTTGTATAATTAACAATTCACCCGACTTGTATAATCAGCAAATCACCCGACTTGTATAATTAAAAACTTCAAAATAATTTACACAAAATGCTGTGTTTTACCATTATATCATTAGTACAAACACAATTAATTAGGAAAAATAATTATTTTCCGAAATGAAACAGGACGCATGTGCTAAAGTCAGCCAATTCACTGGTATTAGAGAGAGAGAGAGAAAAAAAAAACGTATATTTCGGAATTCTATCTTTGCGATTTACTTTTTGGGTTCTTTAAACCCTTCCCCTCCTTTCCATGACAACACACACACACACACACACCTGCATACACACAAAGCCATAATATTAAGGTTAATGAGGTTTATGATGGCTGAACTGAGAATTTTGATGAGCTATGAATCCGAAACTCGTCACATCTGCATCATGTCCGATGACGGTGAACTGAACATTTAGAAATGAATGTATACGGACAGATTCCTTAACCCATGAGCATGTATACATAAAGCTATCCATTTTCACAGCGCATTTACAAATTCAATATAAAATGAGGCCAGACTAATTAGTTTTCTTTTTTTCCATAGGATATTGATACCAAACTATTTTTATTATTTTTTTTATTTCTATCGAACAGAACCATACTCGTGCGGTTATGTTTTACTTCAATGAAATACGTAGTCGAATAATACACAAATATGTTTTATGACTAATTTCTACTACCACTAAATAACTAACCACAATAGAAATTTTTTTTTTTTTATGCGTTGCGCGTTGAAAGAACGATAAGGAGGTATCTGAATACGAAGAGCTCCCAGAAAGTTACCCACCCATTGCGAAATTACGAAGAGCTCCCAGAAAGTACCGACCCATTGCGAAATCACGAAGAGCTCCTAGGAAGTTACCCACCCATTGCGAAATCACGAACAGCTCCCAGAAAGTACTCACCCAATGCGAAATCACGAAGAGCTCCCAGAAAGTACCCACCCACTGCGAAATCACGAGGAGCTCCCAGAAAGTACCCACCCACTGCGAAATCACGAAGAGCTCCCAGAAAGTACCCACCCATTGCGAAATCACGAACAGCTCCCAGAAAGTTACCCACTCATTGCAAAATCATGAAGAGCTCCCAGAAAGTACTCACCCATTGCGAAATCACGAACAGCTCCCAGAAAGTTACCCACTCATTGCAAAATCATGAAGAGCTCCCAGAAAGTACTCACCCATTGCGAAACCACGAACAGCTCCCAGAAAGTTACCCACTCATTGCAAAATCATGAAGAGCTCCCAGAAAGTTACCCACTCATTGCGAAATCACGAACAGCTCCCAGAAAGTTACCCACTCATTGCGAAATCACGAACAGCTCCCAGAAAGTTACCCACTCATTGCAAAATCATGAAGAGCTCCCAGAAAGTACTCACCCATTGCGAAACCACGAACAGCTCCCAGAAAGTTACCCACTCATTGCAAAATCATGAAGAGCTCCCAGAAAGTTACCCACTCATTGCGAAACCACGAACAGCTCCCAGAAAGTTACCCACTCATTGCAAAATCATGAAGAGCTCCCAGAAAGTACTCACCCATTGCGAAATCACGAACAGCTCCCAGAAAGTACTCACCCAATGCGAAATCACGAACAGCTCCCAGAAAGTACCCACCCACTGCGAAATCACGAGGAGCTCCCAGAAAGTACCCACCTATTGCAAAATCACGAGGAGCTCCCAGAAAGTACCCACCTATTGCAAAATCACGAGGAGCTCCCAGAAAGTACCCACCCACTGCGAAATCATGAAGAGCTCCCAGAGAGTACCCACCCATTGCGAAATCACGAAGAGCTCCCAGAAAGTACCCACCCATTGCGAAATCATGAAGAGCTCCCAGAAAGTACTCACCCATTGCGAAATCACGAACAGCTCCCAGAAAGTACTCACCCAATGCGAAATCACGAACAGCTCCCAGAAAGTACCCACCCACTGCGAAATCACGAGGAGCTCCCAGAAAGTACCCACCTATTGCAAAATCACGAGGAGCTCCCAGAAAGTACCCACCCACTGCGAAATCACGAAGAGCTCCCAGAGAGTACCCACCCATTGCGAAATCACGAAGAGCTCCCAGAAAGTACCCACCCATTGCGAAATCATGAAGAGCTCCCAGAAAGTACCCACCCATTGCGAAATCATGAAGAGCTCCCAGAAAGTACCCACCCATTGCGAAATCACAAAAACGGTGACAAATGGGACAGAAATATCAGTCCAAATGTGACAGAAATACCAGTCCCCAAATAGCCGCATGATTGTTTCAGAATGCATTCCCGTCAGGTGCACTGCTGTGGCAGTCTGGGTCATGTAAATAATGTTGAAACATTACAACATCTAACATTACAACAGTGCCACTACTGTCGCAATTAATGGTGTTTAAATACTCACTTTCCTACATGCTAATGACAACTATGTAGTACGGTAAGTGAGCCACAAATTATTTCCCAAACTGTCTTCACTTCTGTACGAACGAGTTAAGTTGTGGCCAGAAGTACATTTTATTATATAACTGAAAAAGGGACACATTTTATTATATAACTGAAAAAGAACACATTTTATTATATAACTGAAATGGGGGCACATTATATTATAGAACTGAAACACAAAAAGGGTCCAGTTAAAAGATTTTCACTTGTGCTCAAAATTACGAAATTTAATAAGAAATCTCTCTCGTGTGGATGATCTGAGAGCTTATCAATTTCAAAATACTACTACTGATCCTCTGGAAAATTTTCAGTTTCCCTTGAATCTCGCCTCACGAACCAACGCGGTTTAAAAACAACGGAAGCTTACAGGCACATTTCAAAACATTCTTCCATATGATTCTCACAAATGACCGAAAGAACGCAAAACAGAAGACCTTGCAAGCATCATTTTGGAAAAGCGATAACAAGGCAGCTTTGCAAAATCTAGTTTGCCTATAGAAATACTACGAGCAAATAACAACTCTTCGAGTTATGGACCTCGACACCTTTCAGTTCCTTGGGTAATAAACCTCGATACCTTAATCAGTGTCACAAATCCGTCACTTCGTGCAACCCTTTCCATTCTCCTCACACATTCAGACCTTACCTTGTTGAAACTACGAAGATCCTCTTGGAGGTGGGGGGGTGGGGGGGTTAATTATCCGGCAAGCACTACTTACAAAATGTAAACTACGGTTCTACAAGCAAAGCTGAAAAAGTACACGCACAGCACCACAATTATCTTATACTTTATGAAATATGCACAACACAGTTAACTTATGTATACTTATGTATATTTTTAACTTTCATCTATCCCTTTTGATTCTTATTTCATTAGATTCATATCCTTTTCTAATGGGTCAAACACTACGGAGTTGAATATATTGAATATTTTCCTTCAAATGATACTCACTTCTGCCGCAAATTCTCAAAACACTGCAAGCCAAATTGTCTTTTCAAAGACGCAAGCTTTGTATGGATATAGATCTAATTTGCATCCAATATTCTGCAATATGTTTCGAGAGGGATGAGATGAATCTCAATTTGAGGGCCTGCGAACAGAAAACATTTTGCCTTTTTTTATTCTCCTTCGTCAAAACGACGTAAAATGAACTTGTTTCACCTGAAAATGTTTCATTAATCCTTCTGACAGCGACAAACATCTATGACATTGCAAATCAAAGCTTTGAAAAAAAAAAAACCTGTAATTCCACATCTATTTCATATAAAGTTTCCACTCCGACTGTATTCTTTGTACAGCTCTGGGTTAAATCTGTTTCATGTAGAGCCATAACTCTGAATCTTTTATGCAGGGCAAAGAACGGCAGCTCAGTTATACTCCGTGCTCGGTATGATCGACCAAATTGAATTTCCCCTAACAGCTAATTTTCCAGTATACATTGATTTTATCTAAATGTCTACCCACTTCCAGATGGTTACTGGAACCAAACCGTCTTTTTTATTTTCTAAAAGCTCTGACAAAGTACAAGTAGTAGTAAGAAATTCCATTGTTCAAACGCAGTAATATTTGCGAGTTTCATTGTTGTCAAGTCCTAGGATTAAAATGGGTAAAAAAAAAAAGGGCAAATAATATAAATTTTGGGGGCCACTATTCACAGAACTTTCCTCGTCTCAGTGAAATCTTTAAAACCTCAAAATCAGAAATGTGGAGGTAGTAAATAACTAAAAATAATCAACTGCACATGAGAACACAATTATACGAGTAAAGTCACTGCAAGGAAAATTGAGCATCACATAAGGAGGAAAACCGGTTAAGAACAAAAAATAAGCAATATCAAAAATACTGACCTAGGTGAAAATATCACAAGATGAGTAACGTCAAGGGTAAAAGAAAAAAATAAATCTCACCGAGATCAAAATGATTAATGCCAAAGCACAAAAAAAAAAAAAAAAAAGAAAAACCCCAAGGGAAGAAAAATAACAGTGACAAGAACAAAAATATCTCAAATGAAAACGACTTTCGAGATAACTATAAACATCATAAAGGAAACAAAATTGTAATGATAAAAAATCACAATGGAAGAAAAAATTAGCTTGAAAACATTATAATAGAAGAAGAATAAGCATAGTCAAGAGTGGAAAAAAAATATACAGAGGGAAGAGATAATGAGTCATGTCATGGGTGAAAACCTCAGAAAAAAAAATATTGAAAATGAAAAAAAAAAAAAAAAAAAAAAAAAAAAATCACGAGAAACGAAAAGTAACTCATGTCAGGAATGAAAACGTTAAAAATGAGAAAGGATGAGATGTCCTGAGTACAGAGGGAGCGGAGGGAAGGGAGGGAGGGAGGGGAGGAGCATTAATATCTAGTGAGGAAAACGAAATATGACCGCACTGAAAGGGTCACAAAAAAAGAAAGAAAAGCCAGTATAAAATAAATAAATAAATAAAAAAATGAATTGATAAAAAAATAATTTGAGAATAAGTACGAGATGAGAAGGTAATGTAAAATGAGTAAAGGTAAACCGAGGAAAAGTAAAATAAAAATGCTCAAGAAAAAGATTCAGGAAAAAGAAAGAAAGGCAACATAAGAACGTGGCTGTAAATGCTTGATACAATGTAAAGTGATGGAGAGGTAAAATAGAGGTAAAATATATAATACTTGAGGATAATTAAATTCCACATGAAAAAAAAGATAAACAAGATAATATATAAAGAAAAACTGATAAAACATAATGAAACATATAAAAATCATATATATATATATATATATATATATATATATATATATATATATATATAGATAGAGAGAGAGAGAGAGAGAGAGAGAGAGAGAGAGAGAGAGAGAGAGAGAGAGAGAATCAAATTCCACACAAAAAAAAGATAAACAAGAAATATATAATGGAAAACTGATAAAACATAGTGCAACATATAAAAAACATAGATATATAGATATATATATATATATATATATATATATATATATATATATATATATATAGAGAGAGAGAGAGGAGAGAGAGAGAGAGAGAGAGAGAGAGAGAGAGAGAGAGAGAGAGAGAGAGAATATAATTCCACATGAAAAAAAGACAAACAAGAAATATTCAAGGAAAACTGATAAAACAGTGCAAAATATAAAAAAACATAGATAGATATAGATATAGATATAGATATAGATATAGATATATATATATATATAAAGAGAGAGAGAGAGAGAGAGAGAGAGAGAGATGAGACGAGAGAGAGAGAGAAGAGAGAAGAGAGAGGGGGGGGGGTAAAAAATACACAGGAAAAAAAAAGAGAACCGAATGTCGTATTGATTTCAGTCAGAAACGGTCGACAGCGGAAAAATAAATGACCCACATTTCAGGCACGTTAAATGAAACGGAAAAAATTGGGTGAAATGAGAGACTGGAGAAGTACATGATTGCTTGTGGAAAATGAGAGCAGTCGAAGCTCTTGTGGACGAAAGCAAAGTGAGAATGAAAAGGGTGGAATTTGAAAGGAGAAATGGCTAAAGACTAATACGAGTAAACGAAAAACAAATCGAAAAATTAATAAATATTTTCGTGGGGAGCTGATAAAAAAAGTACATCATACAAAATCAAATTGTTTGTTAAGCAGGGAACAGTAAATGAAAAATTATGGCAATAAAAATGGTTCATAAAAAAATAAGTTCAGGAAAGTGATTGCAATTCGCAACGAATTGGAGCAATAGAAAAGGGACACAAGTGAAATTAAAAATATACAAGCAATTATATGCAGGTGAACTGGACTGATGTATTTACAAAAATGTAAATTCCAACTGGAGAAGTGACAAAGAACCAGGAAGATTTAAATATGGGGGCTGGTGGAACACAGAAAATGAACCAAGTATAAATGGAAATTACGAAAAGGACATTGCAATGGATCTGAAAAACATTTCAAAACACAAATCACAACATATAGAACCTGAGGGAAAGAGAGAAGTGATGTCACAAAATACTGGCACAGACAGCATATGGTTAACAACAAACTTTAAAAGGTAAATTAATAAAGACAAAAACGAGTATAGTATATGAAAAATGCTGTTATTGGGAACATATAATCAATCTAACGACTCAATACAAAATACAAAAAATGTTCAATGGAAAATGCATGCTCGGTCACTGAAAGCAAAGGGAATATAAGTAACGGGAAATACGTAGGTGGAAAAATGGAGGTACAAGATAATAAGAGAATAACAACAGAAAAATGAATAGGGAGATAGTTAAAACAACACTGGGAGGAAGAGGATATTTTTCAACAAAACTAATGACGAGGTGTAAGAATCAAGAGATGGCAAAGAAAGGAAAATAATCAGAAGATAATAATATAAACAACAAAAACTGAATATAGAAAAATTATTCAAGTAACGAAGGATGAGACCTTCAGTTTTCTAAACCCACGACAATGGACTCAGAGAAGGAAATTTAACTGAAGAGAAATTCATGAGAGAACATATTTGTTTCTTTACTGACAGACTACAGACAAAGGGGAAGAAACAACTGACAAGAAATGTCGGAAAAGTCATCTGCACAAGTATCGAACAAGTTTGAACAATCTGAAAAAATACACTGGTGGTAGGAAGAAGGAAAGAATACACAGATTTCAGGTACAGAGTTTATTCAGGTTCAATTATACATTCATTGCATCAAATCAAAGAAGCGCTGGGGAAACGAAAATAAATCAAAAGCTAAGAGAATAATCATAAGATATTATACTACAAAGCCTAAGGACCAGAAAGGTAGCAAACTTTATCTTGGAACTCTCGGCTCAAGTTCCACAAGTAGGAGAAAATGGGCTGAAAAGCTTCACAAAGTGAAATTAAATTTGAATTCCTCTGGCGGTGAAATGAAAGGAATTTTGTAGGTTCTAAGTTCAAGTTCCCATGAAACTAGGGTCGGGCTTCGACGCATAAAACAAAACCAGAAACGTCGTCTGATGAAGCACGTTCTGTATAATGAATGAAGCAGAGCTCAATTCCACAAATGGAAAAATGGCTGAACCGTTGTATAATAAGACTAAGCTCAAAGTTTAATATGAAACGAAAGAAGAGCTAAAAAATCAAGTTCATGATCTAAAAACGGAACGTTAGCCGAGAAAGTCTATATCAACATAGAAATCAGCAGCTGTTAATGCAGAAACTGAGACGTTTTCCTGTCGTGACTGTGTTCAGCCTCTAATGTTAAAACTTATACTGAACTAAAACGATTTGATCAGGAACTCTTGTTACGTTTCTAGTCTGAGGGAGAAAAAAAAAAAAAAAAAAAAAAAAAAAAAAAAAAAAAAAAAAAAAAAAAAAAAAAAAAAAAAAAAAAACTTTCCAAAAGTTGCAGCAAAAGATCAAAGCAGCAGGCCAATCTACTATTAGCAAAAGAGCTAAAAAATATCCCCTTTTGTTCAGAGCCTTCTTGTTCCCCTTGTGAATAGAATCTACAAAAAAAAAAAATAAATAAATAAAAAAAAAAAAAAATAAAAAAAAATCGCAATCAAGTCTCTTGAATGAATAACGAGACCTCTTGAATGCTTCCTAACTATACGAAAAATATCGTTGCCCAAAAATAGGAACGTTTAAAAAAAAAAATATGCTACACAGGAAAAAATAGCACGACAAACCTGTTGCACTTTGCGATCAATATATGACGTTTCTGCTTAGTGAATGACTTTTATTTTTCGTCTATTTTGCAAAACACTTCGAACACTTCTTTCATTACACTTGAAATTTCGACTCTTTATGACGACTACTCCGAAGGCTTATTAAACCCCAAAACACCGAACTCCCCCATTTCCTGGAACTAATAATATATATCCTAATAGTATAAGTGGCCTGCCTGTAATCAGGAATACGACGAAAAGGCATTTGGATTTTTCTGCAACAGAAGGGGCATTAACAAGCAGAAGCGAGGAATTCGGATAATAAATAAAAGAAATAAGGTCATTTACAGCAAACAATGGCCGAATAGAAACTTGGAAGTAGGATATGAAAAGTATGTCTGAAGTCATTTAGAAAAAAAAAAAGGGAGGGGAAATGCAAAAGTTGAAAAGAAAGAAACGCCCAACGAGGAGGAGAAAAAGGAGGAAGAAGTAAGAAATAAAAGACAAAAAACTTGGGAAAAAAAACAGAATAAGGCTACAAATAAGATGAAACTGGGAGGAGGAAAGTAAACGAAATCGGCACAAGAGCGTGGACGGATATCAAACCAAAAGAGTTACCGGAGACCACGAGGTCTCAACGCTACAGCCACAACAGCACGACTGAAGGGCCCAGCCCGCTGGAGCTCTCAACACTACCACTCCCACCCGTCCCTTTCCTCCTCCTCCTCCTCCTCCTCCTCCACCAAGACCTATTACATATGCGCAGGTACTTAATATTAACAGATAAGAGTGAAGAAAAAAAATATACTGAACCCCAATCAGTAAACTTTATTTGTAATTCGAAAAATTAGAAATCAGTGCGTCATGTTACTCTTACTGACTTGCGGACAATTCAAAAATTAACCACTTACAAACTGAGGCCATATCACTGGGTAGTTTAATTGAAATTCGCCATTCGCCCTTACTATTGCTATATGAAGCAAATTGCCATATATAAAAAAAAAGAAAGAAAAAAAACAGCAAATTTTCAACAAGATCTATGCTAATGTTACTTTGTCGAAATCGAGAGGGTATACCAGACTGCATATTGCCTTATGTTTGCTGAGTTAACGACAGCAAGGAACGGCCTCGTTTCCTCCCTCTAGAAGTGTCTTATGCACAAGAACTTTGAAAAGACTCCCAGAATAAAACATTTGATCTTTCCAATTGACGGTACAGCAGATCCTCTCCTCTTGCGAAGGAGGCCAACACCATGTTTTTTTCAGGGTAAAATGTCTCCCAAGGGGAGAAAACTTTGCAGTGTCCAATCACAAAGGAAAAAAAATTCGAGATATAAACATCTAAAAGAAAAAAATATGCATTGTTAAAAAAACACAAAAGATGAAAAAATAAGCGTGAAGACATTACGTCGTCCTCCAAAAGGATTCCAATTGATGTATGATTCCACTGAACATCCTTCGGCATTGATTCCAATGTACGTGGCAATGATTCCAAAGTACTTGGCAATGATTCCAAAGTACTTGGCAATGATTCCAAAGTACTTGGCAATGATTCCAAGGTACTTGGCAATGATTCCAAAGTACTTGGCAATGATTCCAAAGTACTTGGCAATGATTCCAAAGTACTTGGTATCTCATCATTACAGGCCTCAGCCTCCAGTGAAGAAAAAAAGCATGAGCCTCTCCTCATCTATAAAAACAAACAGGACTTATATTTCATGATCTAAATTTGCTTTCACGAGAAAGTCTATCAGCTGAGCAAAAGGTTTTGTGTTTTTATGCAGTGGTACGAGAAACAGCTTTTCCTACATCGTCGCTACAACAGTCTTAAGGGGAGGTCTTTTTGATTGCACACTATTATAATGGAGACTCATATCGGCTTACTCAACCTAGACGATGAAAAAACTATGTTACAAACTTTAACTCATTAAAAAGGTAATAAACAACATCCATCTTAACTCCTCCACTAAATAATAAAGCATAAAAGCTGCCATGCCTTTACGCAAAAAATACAATAATAATAATAATAATAATAATAATAATAATAATAATAATAATAATAATAATAATAATAATAATAATAAGCTGTCCCTTCTTCTAACGGAAAAGTGACCTCGTTGTCATTAAGGGTGCAGATTCGTTTCCCGCTACTAAACATCGTACGTAATTGCTTCATACTTCTTGCACTTGGATCCAAGGCTTAGTAGCGACAAGCATACCCAAAAAGCGCGAAAAATTCGAGAAGTCGCGAGGGTATTACAATTACATACGTGCTAAGGAATATTCTTGTCGCTACAAGAATCTAGAATCAAAGACATATGTTTCTTTAAAGAAACAATTTGTTACTCTGTACATCCAAATCTTCTGGCTTCACTGAACCCTTCAGATGATGAAGAACACCTGTTGTATAGGAATTTACAAACAAAATCATGTGCCATTTTCCTTTCAAAACAGGATGCGCTGAGCTACTTCGCTAACCGCATATCTACAGAAGTTAAGATTCGGAAAAAACATAAAACAAGTTAACAGAGATCAACAGTTCTTTCACAAGCTAGAGATTCAATTTAATAACATAACCCGTTTTGGCCACGATTCAAAACATAAAAGCATAAAAATGGAAAAGATGTGAAATATCCACGTCAATGATCAATAACAGTCATCGAAAAGAAATTTAATATATACTGAACATCAATCCTATAGACAAATAGGTAAGATTATTTCTCCCTAATACACAAAATACATTATAATCACGAAAACGATCAAGAAACACGCAGTAAATGACCAATTACTCATAAAAAGGCAAAATGTGACTAAGTTCCTCAAAATGAAAGTGAAATTTGCCTACCAAAACTGCAATTCTGAATATCTAAATCAACCAGTGAACCACATAAATTAACATCCGATGTTCACACGAATCCTGACGAATACGGCGTGACATCTAGGGCAATTAAAATGAAAAAATGTTTAGTAATAAAATGAATCTGAAAAATAAAACTTTGTAAAATAAGTCAACTTCGCGGACCAAAGGACCAAAGGATCAAAAAGTATCAACCTCCTCGGTAGCCCCAAAGTCCGATGGGACGGTCGCTAAATTGACTTGCTCAATCCACTTAGTTTGCAACCAAGTCTCTCTCTCTCTCTCTCTTCTCTCTCTCTATATATATATATATATATATATATATATATATATATATATATATATATATAAATCTTTCTCTCTCCTATATAATATATTATATATATATATATATATATATATATATATATATATATATATATATATATATATATATATATATATATATATATACTATAAAATCACAAAAGTAAGCACGTGATTTTGTTTGCCAGCAAAAAGCCACAGGGAAAATTTTTAAAAAAGAAAAGACAGAGTGCCAAGTACTTTCGTGTATTTAACACATCTTCGGGACACAAAGTAATACAAAACGTAAAAACTATTGAGCAAGAAAGCTCTCACAAAAGCAAAGTGGAAAAGAATTATATGTGTATGTACAAATAAAAGCCGCCATTACAAATATATATATAAATATATATTATATATATATATATATATATATATGTATATATATATATATATATATATATATATATATATATATATATATATATATATATATATATAATCTGCCGTTACCTCTCTTTGTAACGGCATTTAATTTGCTGCAGTCAGAAGCGCACAATTTGGCGGAAACAAATCCCACATCAAAAATGATAGCAAGACTTATAAAGATTCATAGAAGCGATCTCATACGGTGCTCTAAGTTTTGAAAGGATTTAAAGCAAATCAAACACCCATAACTCACTTCTACCGCAGGAGAATTAAGTTATTATTATTAAGGCATTCTTAGGGTCGGCCGACATGCAACTGACGCACGAGTCCGAAATAATCAGCTCGCGTCATTTCAAAAGGAATTTCGCTAACATATTACCCCGTTAAAAGTTGTTCCTTACAATAAGGTTTCACGGCTGTGGAGTTCCGTGCGCGACACAAATGCTGTTTTTTTTTTTTTTTTTTTTTCAAATAAAGTGAATTAATCAAACAGCAGTGGTTAAGCAAGTAACAGTTATATATATTTGACCCCTATGTATGTGCATATATATATATATATATTGTATATATATATATATATATATATATATATATATATATATATATATATATATCAATATCATAAGCACATTCCCGTCTACTTCGCAAAAAAAATGTACACTCAATTACCGCACAATTACTGTTATCAACACACCAATTACATTCCTTAACACATTGCCACTATACCCATCTTTTATCACTATTATTATTAATTGACGGTACATGCACTTCACTCAAACTGAAAAAATAAAAATAAAATCGAATGTAGAGAAAAAAATATTTGAACCAGTTTTCTCATTCAAGAGAAATAACGCTCTCTCGCAAATCAAGTCACTGAATAACGAGTCATGACAGAATGACGGAATTCAGCGACGTCATGACACGAGTGGAATGGAATACTAGATTTAGGCACAAAGCCGAGCACTGGGACCCACAGGGTCATTCAGCGTTGGTAATGACAGGCTCAAAAGGCCCAACTTCCCTTCAATCATGCGTAAACCAGCGTTCTTATCAACCAAATGAGTAAGTGCCTTGCGACAAAGGTATATATACATACCACTTGTCACGCAACAATCCTGCAGCTATGTTTATTTATTCAAATAAAAAGCTGCCTGACTATTGACAGGCCTGAATACCTAGTTATTTAGGAAATGCTGTGGTATTATTACGCTGCAATCATTGTTTCTCCTCTTGTCAATTAGATACTACGTTTTGGCATATAAATTCTGAATACTTTCTCAATGACTTATGACAGGCTTGAATATCTGGTAATTAGGGATACGCGTTGTTATACTACACTGTATGTATTTTTCTTCCTCGTGTTAATACGGTACTACGCTCTGGCGGATTAATTCCGAATGCTTCCTCAAAGGCAATGACTAAGAGCTTCCGTTAATCGTTAATGGCTGCGTTTGGCAGCTAAAATTACTTACATCTCCAAAAAAATAAATGCAGTATCTTGCTCCCTCGTTCACACATTATCTGTCCTTTTAAATAATGGAGAACTTTTCATGCCCACGACGCTGAGTCGGACAAAATGGCAATATATTAAAAATATATATGGGCCACTGTCCTTAGAAAATACCGAACATTTTTCTGAAACTAGGTCACACTGCGTGGAGCTTGGAGGAGCTACCTGAAAATGACCTCATCCAGGTTATTAATTAGGTTCTGTATTTCCACAATGGTCTGCCATTATTTTTAGAGCTAAGAGAAGATGTATCATAGGTTAACCACTTATTTCTGACGGAAATGAGCGTCTAATTCGTCCCAATCGCCCACTAAAAAATTATTATAAAAACTTCCAATCATAGTGTACCCCCTAAATAAATATTATAAAAACTTACAGTCATAGTGTACTGAGTACATGGAAACTGCACTGTGTAAGTCCTTGTGTCGCTAGGTCTTTTGTATTAGATGATATTACTGGGCGAAAGGACACGTTGAATACATCACATAAGTGGCTGCACAACTCTTGTACAGCCACCAACCCACATGACCAAACCTACACAAATACTAAGGTTGAGCTCTTGCTCAATAAGTAAAGCATCATTACCCACTTTCCATTAGATATTCCTGATTATAATGCAAGAACGAAAGCCTGAGACTTAATACAACTCTCCATACTTATAAATCTCCGTGGAATTCTATCCAATAGAACTTTTAGAAGAAAAAAACACTAAAGAATACTGAAATACCTCAGAGTACAAGCAAATTACTTAGTGAATAAATAAAACAGCAGGTCTGAAACGTGAATAATGGTCTTACACCAAGTCGTTTTCTCAAAATAAAATAAGACAAGACCACAAGTTGTGACTGATGCTTCGGAGAGAAATAGGTGGAGAAGATGCATCAATGCAACCGACCCCATCGCTCAGTGGAAGCAGTGAAGATGAAGAAGACAAACTCTTATTGATTTTCCATTCAAACGTGACACATGAAGTTTCACAGAGCAGGTATACTTGAAAATGATATCCTGCTTCCTATACTTAACAGACAAGAAATTATTGAATGGAACAGAATATAGAATTGAGGCCAAGCGCTGGGAACTATGAGGTCTTCAGCGCTGAAAAGGAAACTGACAGTAAAGGGGTTTAATAAGTGCATGCGGAGGAAAACCTCGCAGTTGCACCATCAAAATTTTTGTTAGGAGATGGTGGAAAGTAACAAGAAAGAAAATATAAACAGAGGTAGAGTTAAAGAAATGAAAGGGGTCGCAGCTAGGTGCCGAAGGGACGCCGCAAAGATCCTTAAGTAATGCCTACAGTGCACCGCAAGAGGTGCAAGGACGGCGTTACCCCACGACACACTACGGGAGACAATTAGTTATGTTCGCATCGTCCACTACACCTTCATAACCGAAAGCTGACTCCATTTACCTTCTTTTTTTGTTTGTATGGTGTTTTTACGTTGCATGGAACCAGTGGTTATTCAGCAACTGGACTAACGTCTCTTTACGTGTCTTCAGAACCAAGTCGAGAGTGAACTTCTGTCACCAGAAATACTCATCTCTCACCCCTCAGTGGAATGCCCGGGAATCGAACTAGCGGCCACCGAGGTGGCACACCAACACCATACCGGCCACGCCACTGAGGCGATAATCTACCTCATCTTCTTGTGAACACATACACTTCACTGTCAAAAGAACTTGAATGGCGTCTTTTCTTACCGTTATTCTACTTGCGTTCAGTTATGCAATCTAGCCAATGATTTCTCTCCTAATCGCTCGACTTTCCATTCCTGCATCGATTTAACTATTTTTATTTTTATTGTCATTTTCTCTCGTTCCGCTTCCAGCATCAACCTAGAGGAGTAACCCATTAAGTAAATGAACTCCTTTGTCCTTTGGGCGAAATGTTTTGTTGAGTTTTTTTTTTTTTTCTAATTTATTTCAGCTGCCTTGCTTCTGTCGTCATTCCGTTCCTAAATTGGTTTCTCGAGACTAATATCTAAAATTCTATTTTTCTTTTATTCTTAAGTCTGCTGACGTTCGGTAATCAAGAAGAGTCCATGTAGTAATTAGGGTTATTCTGTACAATGCAGAGTCGGAGACGGACACCGGATTATAACATGATACAACAAGCAACAGAAGTTAAGAGGGAACAGATTAGACAGTTGCTAATAACAAGGGACGAACTTTAATCTCAATAAAAGACTGTCATTTCCTCTCATAAGCATCCTATTTGGAAGCCTGTGAAACAGTCTTGATTACTATAATTCTTGGCCCATCACGTTAACATAATATCGTTGTTAGCGGCCTCTCTTCGGCAGATACCGAGTCTGGGGGATATTTTATGCTTCGTGATCATTCATTATTCATGCTTTTGCATCGTGTTTCTTTTTTCTTTTAAGGTCACATGTCAGAGGAGTTTTCTCCACTCTCTTCTATTTCCTGTTCTCATTCCCCTAATGGAATGGAATATAAAATTTAGGCCGAAGACCAGGCGCTGGGATGTGTGAAGTCACTCAGCATTGAAAGGAATTTTGAGAGAAAGAGATTTAAAAGGATGGAAACCCTCAAAGCAGTTTCACTTATAAAACAATTGTTAGGAGAGGCTGGAAAGGTAGATGGAAGAAAGAGAATATGAACAGGTGTACAGAAAGGGGAATGAAAGGGGTTGCAGCTAGGGACCGAGAAGACGCTGCAAAGCACCTAACGTGATGCCTACAGTGAACCTTGCGAGTTGCGCTGACGGCACTAACACAGAGCTTTTTCCTCTATGTGTTTATCTAAGCATCTATATACGATCCCCCGGCCTTCTTACTACTTTACTAATCTTTTCTCTTTTAGATTTCACGTTACGATCTACAACTTGATTCTTCTCCAGCCTTCGACTGCGACAACAATTCCAGCAAGCTCCTGTGGTCAATCTCATCATTTTTTAGTCGAACCTTTTCCTGATCCTGCTTCTCTTTCTCTTTCAGCAGGTCTCTGCTGCGTACACGACATGTCAACATAGTCTATAAATTTTGGAAATAAAAACACAAACGCCGCAGGTTGCTTGCTTGCAGCTTATCGGAGCCACATAAAACTAGAATGCAGAATCAACTGAAGGAAACGAAGCGTTCTGGAACTCCGAGAATTAGTCATTAGTGGGCTAGATTCGCTTTACACGAGGAACCTCGATATTAGCGTTTCAACAGTAGAGTAAGGGATCCAATTTGTAACTATTTGACGTAAATTTTCTTTAGTTCGTTCTATATTTAAATTCGATGCTTAAACTTTTCCCAATCTGCGCTACATTACACGCGATAATTAAAGAATTATGATGGCAGCTATACCAAACAACATATGATTCTGTGTGAGAAAAATTCAGTGCTTGGGGAGAAAAACCCACCATCAGCAAAAGAATAATAAATCTGACAATTAAAGAATTATGGTGGCAGCTATACCAAGCAACGCATGATTCAGTGTGAGAAAAATTCAATACTAAGGGCGAAAAACGCACCATCATGGAAAAGAATAATACATCTGATAATTCCATTTCCAACCAAGGCTGTAGGAACCTGACAGTTCCATCCTTCGAAAAAACTCAAAACTTTGCATCTTTCCAAATATAATCAGAATTCCAAAGGAACATAGGAACCACTAAAGGGAGACCTAGCTGCTCGCAAACAATACTAATTTGTTACCGGAAACGTCCTGTATATTGATGAAATTTGTCTGAGACTGATCAACTATGATTTTTGATAAATGTGTCTTTGATATGACCACAAGAAATATAATAGATTTGTCTTCACAAAATAACAAGAAATACAACACAGAGGAGGGTGAAAATGTTCGTTTTCTAGTTTCCTCTAGAAAATATAAAGAGAAAAAGGAGAGGAATTGGGAACGGACCAGACAGCACTAGTGCAGCAGATAATATGGGTATTTAAGCATCAGATTGGAGGTATTCCAGTGACTCGACTTCTAGAACGAAAGGTGAATTCATCTTAATCACTTCAACAGGCAGAATGACTGGTGCTGAATTAAGGTGCGGTGACTGCTAGTGATTTCGACGTTCACAAGGGCTAAACAAAGGTTCAAAAAAACATAGACAAAAAAAGAATAACAAAGGAAAACTGCTTTTTGGTGATCCAATTCCCTGACTGTCAACACTGGAGCCCTTATTTTATATTGATTCATCTCAGCAGGTAGAATGGCAGATACTGAACTAAGGGGGCGGTAACTGCTGGTGATTTCGACAATCAAAAAGGCTAGACTAAAATAAAATTTAAAAAAAGGAAGGGGTGAGAGAACAGCCACTGGTGATCCAACTGTCTGTCTCACTGGAACTCTTTGGGGGAACAGGGTCTCATAATTATTAGGACCAGCAGTGACGTCAAACCTGGACATACCAGGTGGTTTAGTCTCTGGTACCGGAATTGGTGAAGCTCTTGCACTGGATTCTTGCAAATCCCGTTACCTTTTCGCAACTGTAGCACGGGGAGGAAAACCCCCTTTGATGGGATGAGTCCAGTCTTCAAGACTACAATGCTACTGTATCCGGCATATGATGGACAAAGCGAGTATGTTTGTTTGTTTGTATGGTGATTTTACGTTGCATGGAACCAGTATGGTTATTCAGCAATGGGACCAACGGCTTTACGTAACTTTCGAACCACGTCAAGAGTGAACTTCTATCACCAGAAATATACACATCTCTCACCCCTCTATGGAATGTCCGAGAATTGAACTCGCGACCATCGGGTGGCAGGCCAAGACCAAACCGACAACGCCAATGAGGCGATACAAAGCGAGTATGGATAGTACAGAGATTTTAACTTAGGGAAACAAGAATCGCAATAAAAGAGAAAAAAGATGGAAAACATGAATATGAATGGAATTTATATTTAAATAAAAAATGAAAAGACAGTGACTGACATGATAGGATGCTAAATCCTTCCCCACAAGAACATGACATTAAAATAATAAGTATATAATCGGTCTGTAAAAGTGTGAGGGTTACCCCAGTGCCAAAGAATTGTTCATCTTATCTTCAATGGCAGGACTGGGAAAAATAATAAGTCGAAAACTCTCGCAACGTGTATCTGAAACGAACCAAGTTTAACTTGAGCTCCATTCTGAAGTCATGTTTTTGCAATACCCTTCGCTGCAACGGCTTTACTTGACTTCAGAACCACGTCGAGAGTGAACTTCTATCACCAGAAATACACATCTCTCACCCCTCAATGTAATGCCCGATAATCGAACTCGCGGCCGCCGAGGTGGCAAGCAAAGACCATACCAACCACGCCACTGAGGCGCTTTTCGAAGCATGTGAATCTTCCATAGCATTTTAAACGCCTTGAAATCATGCATATCCATACAGTTCTAAAATATAAATATCCAATCGCATGCCCTCCTACTGAACACAAGTAAGCTATGATAATTATCCTAAGACTAAGTAATCAAATGTCAAATGTTACCAGAAATCGAAGTCCATAATTATACACTTCACTCCACGTCACTAACTTAATTAAATACTCAAATGCACGTCCATAACTTAAATTATATACGCAACTCCATTATACTAGTAAACAAACTAAGGCATACACAAGATGCAACTATGGCAAAAAAAAAAAATTATAATTCATGAATGAGACAGCATGCGAAATCTTTCAAGAATGGACAAAATAGACAAATGACTAATCAAACTATCAAAGCCTCTGTAGAGGTAATCCTCGCAGTTACGCCAGTAATCAAATACACCAGTTTCATTAAACTGAAGAATCCGAGCAAACAGGAGAGGGGAGGGGGGGGAGGGGGGGAGAGGAGGGGAATTGGAAGAGGGGGAGGGGAGGGGGAACTGGGCTTCACCAAATCCGCTGAAAGTCAAAGGAAAGGAAAAACAAACAACGCGAATTCCATCCCTAAACAATCGAGAGAATGAACTCTTGAATATAATTCAGGGAAAATGAATAGGGCCACGAATGAAAGAATATATAATATATATAAATATATATATACACATATACATGTATTCATAGTCATATATAAACATACATAGATATATGAATATATAGATATATTATATATTATATCTATATATATATATATATATATATATATCATATATATATATATATTACTCACGACATAATTTTCTCAAGTATAGCTATAATGAATTCCAGGAGTACTCAAACCTACACAAAGTACACAAACAAACAAACAAACAAACACACACACACACACACTCACTCACGCAAAGCGCCGGTGAATTCACGGTGATTCCGAAATTGGTACCGGATCATGTCCAATCCCGGCTCTCACCTCCAGCGCCATATGAAAGCTTATCCATCTCATTCTCCGGCATTCCAGCCTTCACGCGCGAATCTCCCAGATGACGTCATTCGTCCCCTGAGCGGCAGAGGCTGCATAATTCAGATGACGTCATTCCAGAAAGAAGGATGCAGCAACAGCAGCAGCAGCAGCAGCAACAACAGCAACAGCATTTGCAACCCAGTCAGCTGACGTCATGCAATAGAGAGCTAGGGAGGTTTCTTTATTTTCTTTATGGATTACCTTTTTGGCACACACAGAGAGAGAGAGAGAGAGAGAGAGAGAGAGAGAGAGAGAGAGAGAGACTTTCACTTTCACAAATTCCATTTCATAAAGCAACAGAGAGCCAGAGAAATATCTTTATAAATTCCCTTCGAGAGAGAGAGAGAGAGAGAGAGAGAGAGAGAGAGAGAGAGAGAGAGAGAGAGAGAGAGAGATTTTTTTTTACTTTCACAAGTATCCTTAAATAAATTAAGTATGATAGAGACAGAGAAGCATCTATAAAGATTCCCTTTTGGCAGACGAGAGAGACTTTGTGATTCTTTTTTTTGCTATGTTCAAAAATTTCCTTTTATTGGACTTTTTTTATCTGCGCTCAACTTAGTAAGTATCTTAATCAACAGCAAATGGAATATGTAAAGCTATCTTTATGAGACGAGATTTTTATCCATTTTTATCCAAATGTCCCTCTCGGTCAATTGCTTATCTTGGTCATGCAAACACGCACATATATACACAATTATATGTGTGTATTTATATGCTTGTGTATATATATATATATATATATATATATATATATATGTATATATTATATATATATATATATATACATAATATACACACAAACCATCTTCACTAAGTCTCGATCAATCATGCATCTTTATCAAAAGTCTATCTGTCTAAATTTAGTAACTTACGCAGGTAACTTACATTACAACAAGCAAGATACCATCCTCATAAGAACATTTACTTTACATAAATATCTTGATCAAGTTAGTACCGCGCTCACTCGATTACCAAGTCTCGAAGGAAATATATCTTCTGGGGCTAAATTGGCGTTAGGAACTAATTCTGAAGATTCTCGAGCAGTTCTCAACCAGTTTTGTAAGCGACAAAAACACCGCAAATTCGAAATTCATTAATGCTTCCTTACGCATATCAATCTTGTTGATATGAATTGCATATCTTACTGTGACGCCTCGGAACTTATAAATGAACACTACTCTTTCCCCAAAAACATAAATCAAATACTATAGGGAAACCCATTAGCTTATCGATCCCATTAAATGTTACTTTTGTCAGTCATCTGAAGTTCATCGTCTAGTAATACCTTCAAGAATTCAACAATTCATTTTTACTCAAATCTTTCGAAGGCGACGACAGACTACCGGAGTGAAAATAATCAATGTTAATTTCTAACGATTCCGCCGCGCTCTACATATACTACCTAGTAAATTATTCTCTAGACATTAGTTTTCGAAGACGAATAGGATAATCATTCAACTTGTAAGAAGACTTACAGCACAATTCTTTCAAGGTCAACTTCATATTTCTAGTTCAAAACGTTTATTAAAACTTCAAACGGTGACAAGACTGAAAATCAGACGGTAGGAATGCAAACCCTCTAGTCTAACGGATACTGCACCTGCCTTCCTAACGTTTTGTTGTGGAGGAGGAAAAGAGGTCGCATACAAGTTAAAAGAAGGCAAAAAGTTAAATGAACCAGCTAATTAAACTGTTATATTAAACTGATTTTACCTCAAACGTGCTCATGTAAATATAATGTGAAAATTCTAGAAAAGAATAATCACCCAATACAAAAAACGTACTCATGAAAAAAAAAAAAAAGCCATTCATTGCATCTGTTTGATACAAAGGAACATAACACGCAAAAAACTGCATAATTATATGACGGTTATTAACTGACGTGCGTCTACGCAGGCGCATTAATGTGACGTTTTCAAATTACACGTAAATAAAAAGAAAAAAAAGCTGCACAGTGCCTCGTCTCAGGGTTACCAATGAAGCACTGAGGAGCAATCATATATTTATACATTGTACTTGTATTGATATATACATACACACACACATCCATACACACACACACACACACACACACATATATATATATATATATATATATATATATATATATATGTGTGTGTGTGTGTGTGTGTGTGTGTGTATGTGTGTGTGGATGTTGGTGTGTGTGTTGTGTGTGTGTGTGTGTGCATTTATATCACCTACTCCAACCACCCTTCATGTTCCCAAAACCAGCAAGGCATAGTTTCAGACTCCCCCTACAACTCTCTTTCAAAACATAAACCTTCTTACCTATTAAGACATCCACGAAGATCTGGAACGACCGGCAGATCCAATGAAGACCCAAAATGTCACTTCTCAAACTGGGGGGGAGAAAAAAAAAAAAAAAGTTACAATTCATGGTAATTTGCTTTGAAGAAACCACATATTCATATTATCAAATTAATAACACCACTTACATATAAATATAAACTATATACTATGTGTATATATATATCTTGACCACTCTTCTGACTTTTTATCAACTCGCTTTTTATTAATTGTCTTCATTACATTTACTGCCACACTATCACCTCTTCCTTTTCAACTTAATTTTGGAGCTACCTAGACCTTAGCTTCAACCTAACAATGCTCAGATATACATCAAATCACCCTTTACATTAAGTTACTTTTCATCTCACCATTACATCCATCAACTAGCTGTCACAATATTTTGGTCTAGAAATAACCTTGGAAACACTGTTATTCGCCATTTTCTCTTTCACAAGTATATATGCATGAATATTTTTTTAATCCTTGTATTTTCAACAATTCAAATCTACTTCACAAACTCCATACCGACCAACAATGCCATCTAAACCACCTATCACAACCATCCTTTCATATTCTCAAAATCCATCCAGTCACTGACTTGAGCTCTAAAACAACATTCTCACTTACTCTCAATGTTTTCCACACCTTATAGACTTGCTGTCACAAAGCTTTTTTTTCTGCAATATTCAATATATATGAAGAAATATATGGGACATAACATTCCCTGGTTAACTGGTGAGGTAAACAGTAGAATTCAGACTGAAAAGGTAAAACAGGATACAAAAGGATTCGTAGGTGGAACACAATGCAGATTTAGATAAGGAGTGTAGATCATAAGTGTATTATGAAATGGCTACGTAAGAAGTTTGAGCGTCAGGGGAAAAAAAATTAACTTGGTGTACAATGATCAATATAAAAAACTATGACAAAACTGAGATGGAATGTGTAAGCTGCTGTGGATGAATGTTTGTGATTATACTTAAAATAAAAGCATGCCAATGAGGAAATAATATACAAAGGAGAGAGTGACATGTTTGGTGTAAAAGTCGTCCGAGACATTATAGCGAGTTATCTCCCCCTAGCTATTTCATATCTGTATGAATGAAGTAATGTGAAAAAGGACGACATATCACATACAAAGATAAGACATAATGAAAGCGATCGTCAATAGTGTGCCGAATGACTGAAGTCTGAAGATATAGGAGTGGTACAATGAATCTCGTATGTAGGAGGGTATTGACATGCTAACCTTTACAAAGTCATTTCAGAGCTGCTAAGCTTCCTTTTCGTGATCACAGCATCCAATACCAATTATCACTCATAAGTACAGCTCTCCTTCTCAATTTCATATCAATTATCCAATAAACGTTTTGCAACACAGGCATAAATACACGGAGCAGCGCAGATAAAAATACTCACCATTGTGTAAAAATAATATCCGTGGGCGGGGGATCAGCTTGCGCTAGTCGACGGCCATCAATAACATTATACATTACGGAAATAAAATAACTTGCTTGAAGCTCTCTGCTGAAACTCAAAAAAAAAAATAATAATAATAAATAAATAAAAGCTAATAAAAAGAAGGATAAGGATTTTAAAAGCTTGCCATCACTTCATTTCCTTTCTGTTTAATAAATCTTCCCCATGGTCACGGAATTACGCTTTTTAAAAAAACTGTTAACCATTCCAATACGATTTTACAAAGAATTCTTAGTCTTACTTCAGTGTAGTTTATCATTTGAATTTTGATTCTGGAAAAACAGTTTATGAATGCAATTTACTAGTGCTCAATTCAGTATCATTCTTAATGTATTGCTTAAATTGATCTTAATTTTGCCACGATATTCTGAATCTTATTCAAGTACAATATCAAAGTTTTGGTTTGGGAAACAATATATCTAAACCCCACAATGGAGTGAATTAGACACCGGTATATCATAAAAATATAGTTTGATTGAGTTTTAATAACAATATGTTAAACAATCGCGTTTCATTCGGTGGTAGACACTAAACTCACTACAATACAATATTCGTAATTTGACAAATTGGTCAAAAACTTTCTTTTGGGAGTTCTCATCAATGGACGTTCTATTTCAATGTCAAAAACAAGAAAACGTTTGCAATTTCTAAACAAAAATATGAAGAGTTTAATAAAAAAAAATATATATATATCTTTGAGAAAAGGCAGAACTCTATATCCTGCAAAATGAAAACTCAATTTGTGACGCAAATGAACTGATGGATTTGTTGTTTCCCAAACCAAGTAAATAAAACTGTAAATTCAACTCACCATTTAACTTTCCTCAGAGCCGTACCGTTTCATCATCATCATCTTCCAGTAGCAGCTGCTTCCCGATACTGGACAAATCGAAAAATTCCGAATGGCGTTCCTAACTATTTAATTCCTAACTAAACTATGATCTTTCATGTGAGTTGCCAACAGCGCAATTAAAACTCGTTCAGTAGCGAACTAAGCCTTTCTGAATATATTACACCACCAAAGTAATGACAAAGCTGAGGCAAGTTAGTTTACGCGATAATTTCAACGAAAGCAAAACTGCGGATTAATAGAGACCTTGGGAAAGGGGGGGGGAGTCCAGGGTAGGCTGTTCCCCCGGCCCTGGTCAAGGCACAGCGCCGTAGGTTAGATAAGGTTCGTTGGGCCGTATCCCGTTTAAATATGACTGATCTGCAATTACGATGAACACGACCCCAAGCAATTGCGTGGAAAACCCCCATACTGTTTTACCCATGTGAAAAAGACTACCATTAACCCAGCAGTTAAGGGTTTTGCTCTAAGTTCAAGTAATAATCATGTAAAGATAGTCAATGGCGCCAACAATGATGAATTTAATCTCAAAAAACCTGAAAATGATATTAGCCCACACCTCTGCTGCCATACCTTTCGCAGCATTACCGAATTTATACCCCTTAAATAACTTTATAAAACAATACCCTTGAAGTTGAATCAAAACGCTGAATTTCCATCCAGAAAACCCTGAAATTTATAAAAGCCCAAATCTCTGCAATTGTACCTTATGCCAATAGCGCAGCATTACCGAATTTATACCCTTAAATAATAACTGAAATAAGTTAAGTATATCTTAGTTTTACCAGACCACTGAGCTGATTAACAGCTCTCCTAGGGCTGCCCCGAAGGATTAGATATTTTTACGTAGCTAGGAAAATTGGTCACCTAGCAACGGGACCTACAGCTTATTGTAGGATCCGAACCACACTATATCGAGAAATTAATTTCTATCACCAGAAATACATTCCTCTGATTCCGCGTTGGCCAAGCCGGGATTCGAACTTCGGACCACCGGATTGGTAGCCGAGCGCGAGAACCACCCGTTCAGCGAGGAACTAATAACTGAAACAATACCCCTCATATTTTACCCTTAAATAGCTAAAATAACGCCCCTGAAGTTGCATCTTTCTTTAGCAGGCAAAAGCGCAAGCTTATTATTACTAAAGTGATTTACTGTAATAACTATCCATTATAATAATCATCTCTAACTGTCTAAAGCCCGTTTAAAAACACATAAAATAGCTTTACAGCTAAGAAAACACCTTTCAAATTATAATTTAATCAGTCACATAAAAATAGCTTTACAGCTAACAAAACACCTTTCAAATTATAATTTAATCAGTAAAAAATAACTAACATTAAGAGCAAATCACACAAGCATCATAGGCAAAATAACTCCAGCCAACAGCAGCAACTAACCTAACTAAAGCTAGGCAACACAGAACAACATTATAAGAAATAAAAGGGTAAAATAGCACAACAACACGTAAAAGAGTAAATGACACATACCTTTCTGATCTGTATCGATGAATTTGAAACTTGAGAATGTTTAGAACATTTTGGGAAATGTTCTAAATATTTAACAAAGTTTCATTACTCAATAAGCCAAGGATCCTTCTAATTTGCTAATTTTCAAAGATGATAAAACATAAAAATACTTAAACAACAAAGGCCTAACATTATAATAATATATAATGGAACAGATACAATAAATTGTAACATGCACAATATATAACAATACAACCTCGCAATTATTCATGACATACAATTTGGATAAAATACAAAGCAAACTGTACAACACCAATAATGCAGAATCAATATATCACAAAAACTAATTTCACTGACGATAAATCGGTAATTACACAAAACAAATGCTATCAAATTAATAAGGTTGAATATTTACGTAAGCAGGCGTCACAACTATGGTCATGGACGACATTCTGCATAATCCTTTAAACAAAGGGTAAATAAGGTTGGGAGCACAAAATACATAAACTAATCCAGTTTTCAGCTAATGCCTAGCCAACCTAATACGTATCATGAACCCTAGGCTTACCAGTAACTTCCCTACCTTCAGATGATATCTGAAAAGGAAAATAATCAATATATTAATCATTTGAACCAAGACCAGGTCTCCTTCAGGTAACATTTCAATGTAAAACCATATTGGCTGTAACTAGGGAATGTAACAAATAATGATAATCATTAACAAATATACTCTGTACCCTAACTTTTCAAATCATAAAATGTCCAGTAAACTCCAATTAATCCCATCAATTTTATGAGAACTAAAATGATATTGTCATGATACAATAAAGTTTTAGGCATACTTACCTGGCAGATATATACTTAGCTATAGACTCCGTCGTCCCCGATAGAAATTCGAATTTCGCGGCACACTCTACAGGTAGGTCAGGTGATCTACCGCCCCGCCGCTGGTGGCGGGAATAGGAATCATTCCCGTTTTCTAAGACAGATTTTCTCTTCCACCTGTCTCCTGAGGGGAGGTCGGGTGGGCCATACACCGTATATATCTGCCAGGTAAGTATGCATAAAACTTTATTGTATCATGACAATAACATTTTTATGCATTCAACTTACCTGTCAGATATATACTTAGCTGATTGGCACCTTTGGCGGAGGGTAAGAGACAGCTAATCTACTGAAATAGACAGGAAACAACATATGTTGTAGGTAATAAAATTAAAAACCTTGATTCCTACCTGTGTTAGCGAAAGACTTCATGGCTACTGCCTAGGAGCCCGTATCGCTTCAAGAGCCTCAGCGAGGTAGTGACCTCATGCTAAGAGTTCTTGATGGTCTGTTACAGGGGTCTTACCCACTTACGCTTCAGAACCTTAGGATCTTTGTCAATGGGGTCCTATCCACTTACATGACAAAACACCTTGCCTATTGGCATGATCATAGAGCACGACACTAATCCCGATCACCTGATCCTCATTGGGGTTAGTACTACGATTGAAAGGAGTCATCCCCGAACATCCTTTCAAGCAACCCACAACTCAACAACAATATCAAAACTAATTATTAAAATTATTAAAAACAAATTTAAGGATCAGCGTCTGCTCCATTTCCCAGCATAGTATCCGCTGATACATAAGGTCCAAGAGCGAAACATTTATCGTATGTTATTCTAACATCCTTTAAATAGTGGATGCAAATACTGAATTGCACCTCCAATAAGTTGCTGCTAAAATGTTTCTCATGGACATATTCTTCGTAAAAGAAAGGGAAGTTGCCACAGCCCGGACTTCGTGAGCTTTCACTCTCAGCAGCTTTAAAGAGTTCTCTTGGCAATTCCTATGAGCTTCGGTAATTACATTTCTGACAAAGAATGCCAGTGCGTTCTTTGACATCGGTCTCTTGGGGTTTCTTACCGAACACCAAAGACCTTGTCGACATCCCTGAAGCTGTGTCTTCTTTTCTAAATAAAATTTTAAGGTCCTGACTGGGCAAAGGGACCGATCCAACTCTCTTCCTATCAGAGAAGAGAGTCCCTTGACTTCGAAACTTCTAGGCCAAGGTTTAGAAGGGTTCTCATTCTTTGCTAGGAAAAGATCCTGGAAAGAAATGACAGCCGAGTCTTTTCTAAATCCCACCCGAGAGTCCAAAGCATGCAATTCACTGATCCTCTTAGCAGTTGCTAGAGCCAACAGAATATGCATTTGCTAGTAAGATCTCTGAATGAGATTTTATCTATAGGTTCGAACCTGTCCGACATCAAGAACTTTAGGACAACGTCCAGGTTCCAACTCGGGGGTGGGAATCGACGATCTCAATTTCTTAGTCTCGAAAGACCTGATGAGATCATGAAGATCCTTATTATTCTCGAGATTCAACCCTCTGTTTCTAAAAACAGCTGAGAGCATGCTCCTATATCCCTTGATAGTTGATACGGCCAATTTGGATTCTTCTCTCAAGAAGAGGAGAAAATCCGCGATTTCGGTTACAGAGGTATTGGAAGAGGACAGCTTCTTCGACCTACACCATCTACGGAAAACTTCCCACTTCGATTGGTAGACCCGCAGGGTAGAGGCTCTGCGGGCTCTAGCAATTGAAGTTGCCACTTTCTTTGAAAAGCCTCTCGCTCTGACCAGTCTTTCGATAGTCGAAAGGCAGTCAGGGAGAGACTTTGGATGTTTTTGTGGAACCTCTCGAAGTGGGGTTGTCTGAGCAGATCTGTCCTGTCTGGTAGAGATCTGGGGTTAAAGTCCACCGTCCATTCCAGTACCTCTGTGAACCAGATTCGGGAAGGCCAAAAGGGAGCGATTAGAGTCATTCTCATTCCTTCCGATGCCACAAATTTCCTTACTACTTCCCCCAGCAATTTGAATGGGGGAAAAGGCGTATGCATCTATGCCTGACCAATCCATGAGGAAGGGCATCGATCGCTGTGGCTCTGGGATCTTCTTCTAGCGAGCAGAAGTTGTCTATTTTCCTGGAGAGGAACGTGGCAAACAGGTCGATCTGGGGTCTCCCCCAGAGTGACCATATTTGTCTGCAGACTCCTGAGTGGAGCATCCACTCTGTCGGGAGAACCTGGTTCTTTCTGCTCAACCTGTCTGCCCTTAGGTTTTTACTCCTTGGACAAACCTTGTACGCGAATAATGCCCCGTTCCTCTGTCCCAGAGTTAATAGAGCTCTCGCTATTTCGTTCAGAGAGAAAGAGTGAGTGCCCCCTTGATTCCGGATGTAAGCCAGAGCTGTGGTGTTGTCGGAATTGACTTGAACTACCACCCCTCTGACTTCCGCTTCGAAGTATTCCAGGGCTAGAGAATTGCCAGGAGTTCCTTCGCATTGATGTGCAGAGTAGTTTGTTGTCTGGTCCAAATACCTGCTACTTCCTTTGGACCCAGTGTTGCTCCCCAACCTGTTTCCGAGGCATCGGAAAACAACACTCGGTGAGGGTTCCGAATCAAGAGGGACACCCCTTCGTTCCTTGTTAATGGGGTTAACCACCACTTTAGGTCGGATTTTATCCCCTGTTGGATGGGAAAAAACGTCTGACAAGTCTCCTGTCTTTTGACTCCACATCCTCTTTAGATAAAATTGCAGAGGTCTGAGATTTAATCTTCCCAGGGAAATGAACTGCTCTAACGAGGAAAGGGTGCCCAGCAGACTGAGCCATTCCCTCGCCGAGGTCCGTTCTTTCCCGAAGAAGTTCGAGATCTTTTCTAAGCCTCGAGTAATTCTGTCTTGAGATGGAAACGCCCGAAAACCCCGAGAATCCATCTGTATCCCCAGATAGACTATGTTCTGTCTGGGGATCAATTGTGATTTCTCGAGGTTCACGAGCAGTCCCGGAGATTTTGTCAAGTTCAAAGTCTTCTCCAAGTCCTTCAAGCACTGAATTTCCGATTTTGCTCTTATTAGCCAATCGTCCAGATAAAGGGATATATTTATCCCCTCTAGATGTAGCCATCTCGCAACATTCATCATTAGCCTCGTGAACACTTGAGGGGCCGTTGAAAGGCCGAAGCATAGGGCTCTGAATTGGTATACTTTCCCCTGCATCATGAATCGGAGATATTTCTTCGATGATGGATGCAGGGGGACATGAAAGTATGCATCTTGTAGATCTAAGGAGACCATCCAATCTCCTGGGACGAAGAGCCGCAAGAACCGATTTTGATGTTTCCATAGAGAACTTTGTGTTCTCCACAAATCGGTTCAATGCGCTCACATCCAGGACCGGTCTCCACCCTCCCGAGGATTTCGGAACCAGAAAAAGACGGTTGTAGAATCCTCGGGAATGCGGATCCCGAACCACTTCGATGGCCTCCTTTTGCAACATCTGTTCTACCAGTTGCAATAATGCTTCTTTCTTGGCAGGGTCCCTGTATTGGGCTGACAGTTCCCTCGTTCGTAGTCAAGGGAGGTCTGTCTCGAAAGGGGATCATATATCCCTTTGTTACCACGGAAAGAGACCAAATTTCTGCCTGTCTCCGAGCCCATTCTTCGGAAAATTTCCGAAGTCTGGCTCCTACCGGTGCTTGAAGGACTGTTGTCTCATTTCGCTCTCTTGACAGGTCTGCCGGAAGACCTACCTCTCTTCTGCACTCCTCTCTTCTTAAAAGAGGGTCTGGCCGAGGTACTCCCTCGAAAGGGCTGTTGAGGAGCCCGAGTCTCTCTCTAATAGGACCCGAAGTCCTCGATTTCTTTGCAGATTGGGCCAAGAGATCTTGTGTGGCCTTTTCTATCAAAGAATGAGAAATATCTTTTACTATTTGATTTGAAGGAAACAATTGGTCCGCCACGAGGAGCATACAGAAGAGATGACCTCTGAGTAGGAGTAACTGCTTTCGTCAGAAAAGAGCTAAATAAGACTCTCTTTTTCAGAATACCAGTTCCAAACAGAGAGGCCACCTCTCCTGATCCATCCTGAACTGCCTTGTCCATACAGGAAAGGACACTATGAAGGACTTCTGGACTAAGAGATTCCTTCTCCTGTGTCTTTTTGGCCAACACCCCAAGGGACCAGTCTAAGAAGTTAAAAACTTCTAAGACATTAAACAATCCCTTGAGGAGATGGTCCATCTCAGAAGTCCCCCATGTGATCTTTGCTGATGACAAGGCTTGTCTCCTAGACGAATCCACCAGATTCGAAAAATCTGCTTCGGCAGTGGACGGGAGAGCTAGACCCCGTGGTTTGCCCGTCTCGTACCAAATTCCCTTCTTTCCTGATAGTCTGGAAGGAGGGCAGGTAAAGACTGTCTTCCCCGCCTTCTCCTTGGATTCCAACCAATTTCCTACGAATCTGAGAGCCTTGTTCATGGAAATGGTTGGCTTCATTTTAATAAAAGATGATTGTTTTGGGACCTTCGTGCTTGTAAATAAGGACCTTGGAGAAGGAGGAGCAGTCGGGCTTAAAGAGTCCCCAAACTCTTGAAGTAAGAGGGCTGCCAGCGTCTTGTAATCTGACAAACCCGGAGCCGAGTGATCTTCAGAGTCCGAAATCTCTTCCAAATCCAATTCCGAAGAGGATTGTTTATTTCCAGCAGGAGACTGGTCTCTTGCAACATCCACCCCACTCTCGCAAGAACGACGACCGCCTGTGCGATAACTTGCATCCCTACGAGAGATAGGTTGATCCTGCAAAACAACCTTATCCTTCTCCTGGCAAGAGCGATGGCCGCTTGTGCGACACCTTTCTCTCCTGTCAGACGAAGGATGTCCTCTCCTATCGCTTTCTCCGGAACCACCTATGTGTTCCTGACAAGGGGAATACGGCCAGCTTTGCTGCGATAACTAGAGTCCTTGTCAGGTAAATAAAGGTTTATCCTTCCGAAAGCCAAACAAATCTTCCTGGCTTAATTGTCTTTTGGAAGAAGTCCGTCTCTTATTTGTCACTTGTGGCTCATTGCGCCGGGTTGGTGCTCGTGATTCATTGCGCCAAGCTGGCGCTTCTGGCGCATTTCGGCAGAGTGGCGCTTCTGGCGCATCTGGCGCATTTCGGCAGGGTGGCGCTGGCGCTTTCTGGAGCAGTTTCGCCAGGCTGGCCGCTTTCGTGGCTTCTTCTGACTCGTATGGAGTCTCCAACGCATCTGGCGCATTGCGCCAGGTTGGCGTTTTTCTTTTGGCGCATTCTTATTACTCCTCTGAGTATAAGCCGAAACTTCCGTTTCTTCTTTCCTTCCCTTCGTCTTCTTTATAGGAAGGAAAGAGTCCTTTCTCCCTGGGGGTTTTTCCTTAGTAAAAACTCCTACTAAGGGCCGAAAGTTGCTCCTGCACATTTAGGATAATTTTCGCAGCCGCATTCTCTTTTTCCTTCCCTGATTCAGGTGAGGGATGTCTTAGAAGCGGAGGAAACTCCGATTTCCTTTTAGGAACCAATCTCCTTTTCTTCTTCTCACAAGGTGATAGATCGGAGAAAAGTTCAGGGCTTGAATCCAAAGTTGGAGCCTTCCAACTTCTCTTTAAGGGGCGTGACAGTTCATCAGAACTCCATCCCCTTACATTCGGTGAAGAATCTGACGAAGAAAAAACACTTCTTTAGGATGCTTTTTCGATAGCGATCCTTGGCAGTTCGGGTCGTCACAGAATCTGCCGAGGGGACGCCTGATCGGTGGGGATTCTCCGTAACCTCCGTACAGCTTTCGACATCCTTCTCCTCTGGGCCTGTGAGCTTGGAAGAGGTCTAGGCCTGGGAGCGAGACAGAGCCGATCAGACGCACCCTCCACTGCACTAGGGACACTTAATTCACTATCACTGTGCTTACCTTTCAACGTCAGCATTTGACGTTCCATCCTTTGTAGCGCAGCTTTAAGATCTGCAATTTCCGTTGCTGGATTTGCAGTCTTAGTACTAGAGGAAGAAGATAGAGGTTTAGGGTTAGGTGTTAATTTAATAGGCTCGTTAGAGCGAGACCTACTTACACTTCTGGAGGAAGCCTTCCTAGCCCTATCCATATCTAATTTCCTTAAATATGAATTTAAATTCTTCCATTCTTCCTCATTCATATTTACACATTCATCACAGGTGTTAGAAATTGAACATTCATTCCTTCTACACCCCTTACAAACTGTGTGAGGGTCTACCGAAGCTTTCGGTAGCCTCACCATGCATCCCTCATTTACACACTGTCTTCTAACCGTAAAGCTAGAATCCGACATCATGAGAAATATCCAAAACCAAGTCCAAAAAACAGTCCACGAAAGAGTATGCCAAACCAAAGATCCAATACGTCACCAAAATAACCGGCTTAGAAGATCAATAGCGATGAAAAACACGAAAATCAAATCAGGAGTAACAACAACAATGTTGCTGTCACGGCCGATAGAGAAAATCTGTCTTAGAAAACGGGAATGATTCCTATTCCCGCCACCAGCGGCGGGGCGGTAGATCACCTGACCTACCTGTAGTGTGTGCCGCGAAATTCGAATTTCTATCGGGGACGACGGAGTCTATAGCTAAGTATATATCTGACAGGTAAGTTGAATGCATAAAAATAAATTCTACAATATCGTGAAGCTTTTCACATAAAGAGGCAGTGAAAGAGAAGGCCCTATCTTCACTCCTGTCTCATATAATAATTGGGGACTTTTCCAGAAGACTATCCTTACCCTACTACCTTCCAGCTTTCTAGTATATATAGCAATGACATCCTATTACTCTATAAAGGCCAGTTTTTTTTAACAAAACATTATATATAGCTTAAATAACAATTACTACTGCATCACTAACATAAGCAACTTTACAACACAGTACTTAAAGCAGCAATAGGAATAATAAGCTCAAATAAGCATTATATATACCTCACCTCATCTGCAAGACGCCAGAGTCACTTTGCACGGTTTCTTGTTAAAACTATGCACTACTACACAATAAAGGGGCTGCGCCTGTCAAATGGAAATGGAAATCAGTAACACAAAATGACAATAATTAAAGTCGTAGTACACCTCAGCTACACTTATAGGAAGAATTCGTCTTAGAATAGGGAACGGGTATAACATTTATAATTAGTTTGCTGATCTAGTTATCCTAATGCAAAAACAATTAGCCCTTTTCTTTGACAGAAGAGTTCTAATAAGGAAATAACTGTTATTCCTTTAACAAATTGTCTTTGCCTGAAGTTTTCCTGCACATAAATGAAGCACCTCAGGATAAAACAGCATGAGTACAACTATATTGGTGCAAATCCAGAGAAATGTCACAGCTGTCATCAATTGTGGATTAAGCACAAGAGCATACAAAGCCCTACAAAAAACTGATCAATAATTATAATCAGGCAATCAAAAATTAATAGTACCCAAAAATATCACCATACATGTTTAACCCCTTATTCCATGAACATCATCACTTTTGTCTCCTCTGTACCTTCCTGTAGTCCATGCAACAAGTCCAACTATGGGTTAAAGTTCATACTTTCTTGAATAACTATTTTTTTCATGCCTTAAATCTTTTTAAATACACATAGCTTTAGATTTTCTTAAATGTCAAGTTTTCAGACCTATCTGATAGGTTCTTAGGACAACTTCTACAAGTGTCTAGGTGCTTTATAATCAAAGGTCCTTTCCCGGTACTTTTGCTGCATCCTGGGTTTACCTGTTTATTTTTGCCTGAACAGCAAATAAACTGACTGGACCTACTGCGCTCAAAATTGTGGAGTGAAATAAGAAAAATTCCTAACCTAACCTACTTGGGGGGTATCTTACCTGGCTGGGATGGAGGTGGTGGTAAAAGCCCTCTGGACTTCCTGAACTAACATGACTTAAGAGTGTCCTAATCACAAATAAAAAAAATTATGACCCTTACTTAACATCCCTAACTTCATATAACCATTACTGATTCTTAATGGCCAGGGGAACCCCATAATCTAACCTAACCTAAAGTAGCACTAATCATAAAGCGAAAGACATGAACATAATCTAACCTAACCTAAAGTAGCAGTAATCATAAAGTGAAAGACATGAACATATATCATAACCCTGTAATTACATTTTCTTAATCTAGTAATACAGGCTAACACATAACATGAAATATTACAATACAGCATATGGTGCTCAAGATATTAGTATAGTAAAAAAATAAAGTCAAGAAAGCTCATCCACTAACTTTACCTTGTGTTTTCAAATATTGTACCAAAAGGAAACTGTTGCTGGATATATATGTAAATTTACCAATCATTTCCTTTTACATGTAGGAATCCATTGAAGATTATATACAGAATATTAAATCTAATAATGCTATCAACAAATGCTGAGTGATGAAAACTACAAAAGGGAATAAAAAGTATTAACACTCGTTCATCCCTACTTATGTTGCAAACACATCAACCAATGTTTTACTGAAAACTTGCACTGAAGAAAATATAAGAGAAATCTGAAAACTGTAAGCATTATATGAAAAAAAAAATCACACAACTTTCTTCACTACTTTAGTATAAAACCTATTATGTAAAGACACCAGATAATAATCAGTTTGAAAAAATATAGGAAATCGTCAAAACAAGCCTGAAAAATTACATACCTTTGTTATATTATTCAGTCAATGCAATATTTCATTCCATAACAAAATACTATATTAAATTTCCAAAATGACCATTCAACTACTATTGGTTTTACTCCCCTTCTCTCCCACACATACACACAGACAGACAACCATTATATATATATGTATATATATATATATATATATATATATATATATATATATATATATATATATATATATATGTGTGTGTGTGTGTATATATAATATATATATATATATATATATATATATATATATATATATATAGATATAGATATACATATATATATATAAAGATATATATATATATATATATATATATATATATATATATATAGATATATATATAGATATATATATATATATATATATATATATGATAGATATATATATAGATATATATATATATATATATATATATATATAGATATATCATATATATATATATATATATATATATACATATGCATGTATGTATGCATGGATTAATATTTATATTCATCCATCAACTATATGTATATACTGTATTACTTAACCTTGAGTTTTCTGCATAATATGAAAGATATAATACCAGGCTGGTTATTACAGTATATATATCTTTTATATGAACTGATAGATCCAAAGTGGTGGCGGCAAAGGAGCATAATTCATATGGGTATACTGTAGTCCATGTTAGGCTTGTCCAAATCCAATCCAAAACTTCCCCTACTTAGCCTTGATGGACATGACCCAGCCTATAAATCCAAATAAACATGGCTAGTGTAACACCGTAGCATACAAAATCCAATAATCTTTTCTCTGGAAATAAATCTATAAACACATTGCACTGCACTTGACCAAGTTAATGTATCACTTCAGCCATCACACAACTGGTACCAATTTTACTTATCCCGTACAAACAGTAACAGAATGCACATAGGCCTATACATTATGGTATTACGTACTGCATGTATTAAATGGTACCCAAAAAAGCAACAGCTTTCCAAGACCATGAGTGAAAAATTTAGTGAAATAGGGGTTTACCCTTTACGAACCTAACCTCACCTAGTGGAGTGTCTTACCTGACCAAAAAGGGTTTTTTTCCCCGTAGGGACGTAGTGCCGTCATTGCATCTCATGCAGTGCACTGCAAGCATTAGGTTAACAGACAATTTCCATCGCAGCACTGAATGACCTCATAGGTCCCAAGTGCTAGGCCTTTGGCCTAATTTCTATATACAATTCATTTCAATTCAAAAAGGGTTTTGTCACACCTAGGGCCCTCCCACCTAACCTCACCTGGTGGGGTGTCTTACCTGACCAGAGGGGGTTTTGTCCACCCTAGACCCCTACCACCTAATCTTACCTGGTGGGGTGTCTGACGGTTTTGTTGACTGTAGTCCCCTCCCGCCTAACCTCACCTGGCGGGGTGTCTTACCAACCCAGAGGGGGTTTTGTCGACCGTAGACCCCTCCCCACCTCACCTAACCTTCGGTACCATAGCTCAAGAGTGCAATACAGGTATCCAAACCTTCCCTAACCTAACACACTCAGTACCAAGTTCTCATTGACAGCCCAATTAGGGTAGATGACCGAGCGGCTACATAGCAGCCCCCTTCCCCAAAAAACTATTTACCAAATTCGCTGCCATTGAACATCAGTCAAGAGTTGTGGCCTATCCTGGACAGCACACCGAGACCTCTACGTTCCTCTCAAAGTATAGGTGTTTTCTCCTAAATTATGAAATAATGGCATAGGTAATTCAATTGCTTTTTTCGGGAAGTGCCCTCTATGTAGCTGCTCGGTCATTTACCCTTGCCTGAACTAAGACAAAAAATGAAAGAGATGGCTGCTATGTCGCCGCTCGGTCATTTAACCTTGCCTGACCTAAGATACCAAAAATAAAATAAGCTTAAGTGCCTCCAAGGAAAGGTTATTTCATGATCAATTCCACAACCGTTATGGCCTGCCGAGAGCAATACCTAGGCCTAGCTGACATACTAAGGCTACCATTATTGTTAGGACAAAAGGCAAGGTCTTGTATTGTGTGCACTATGAAGAAAATTATCGGCCATACATGTAAAACAAACTACGATACTCGAAAATAACATACTAACTTTTCCCATACACGAAAATAAGGGCATATGAAAAGTCCTCAGGAATCTGCAGCACCATACCTAGGCCTACTGAGTTGATACTTTGACATTTAAACTTAAAATGGGATAATTGTGTATATTTACTTTGGCATTACTATTTCCGTACTGGTTTACAGTAGTCCCTGTTGGTTTCATGCTAAAGTTCTTTGCTGTTAAACCGTACAAATTTGTTCCATGAAGAAACTCGAATGTGGTATTTCAGAACACTTGGATATGTTGTAACACTAACTTGCTTAATAATCTTGGTGTTGACGTGCGCGGTAGAGTTACCAGATGCCACATTTATAATATGTTTATCTTTTCATCGCTTGAGATAAATTAAAATTATTTTTAAATTAAATATATCATTGAGTTTTACTATAGTTAATTTCCTTATTCAGCTTCTATAAAACGATGTGAGCTGTTTTGGTGTTGACGGTCGGGGTAGAGTTACCAGATGCCATATTTCTAATCCGTATATCTTTCGCATTGTTTGGGTCAGATTAAAATTCTTTTACCTCAAATATATTATCCAGTTACAATATGGTTTATTTCCGTATTTACCTTCTAAAAAAACAAATACGGGGAACTGGATGACTTAACTGCTTTGGTGTTGAACACTCCCGACTAGAGCTATCAAATTGCCACATTTTCAGTTTATCTTGTCATCGATGGAACAAAAAGCAATTTGTTTTGCATTAACTATGTTATTCATTTGTGCTATGGCTTATTTCTGCATTTCTCTTTCATAAAACAAAGATGAGGAAGCACGTTTGACACGGCAATCACCAATGCCGACACATGGATATAGATGGTGTGGAACTGTAATGTTTCAGTGCTGCTTTATTTTTTCCTTTACCTTCACAATTCACATTGGTCTTTACGACGTTACGCGTTGTTGTTCCTTAGTGCTTTATTGGTAGTTATTAACCATCATATTTATTAGTGAATAACTTTACAAACTTCTGCTAATACTTTGTTGGGACCTAAGGAATGTCCGTAATGATTGATTGATTGTAGGTTTTCTGGCGTCACAACTACCAGGGTCACCGACGCCGATGTCCGTAATGAACGTAGTTATTTTGAGAGAGAGAGAGAGAGAGAGAGGAAAAAAAAAAACGTTCGTATTTGAATGTGGTCTTAAACTCACGATGTCCTGATTGGGTAAGTGATTTTAATTGTGAATTGAAAAGTTTTTCGTAATAGTTTAGATGTGATTTTTATGAATTTGGCTGGTGAAAAAACGTTGTACTTGGTTGGCTGGAAAAACGTATGTTGTTGGTTACGAATGAATATTGTGTTAGGAAAGAAAGTGTATTCGGTCTAGTGTAGACTATAAATGAAGCCTATTTAGGGTAGAAAAGATTTTAGACATGATGTAATGATGGAAATCATTCATTTAGCATTTATGACAGTACTCATGGAAATTGGTGGACTGGAAAACGAATTGGTTTTCATCTTATCAAGATGTTAAGTTAGCCACTCGAAGTTGAGATTGTCTATGATCGAGTGTATGTACGTAAGTACGTAACTGTAACCAAGTGCGCAGTTGCAAAAGCTAAATCTCTCTGTTCGAGACGAGTACGGCAACGCTGAGGGGAAACGAATGTCTCTCCACCTATATGCAGTTTGAAATGACGTATTTCTCCCTTGTAAAAGGTATGCACTTGTCGTAGTTTATAATGTATATGTGCCATAACATTTGGTAGTGTTTCTTTATACTTTTACTTTGATATAACTGCCAATTGCCAAGAATTGTAATGGTAACTGTTACGTAAGTTGCACTATGTTGAGTCTGCATGTTGTTGCAATTGTACCATCAATTAATGTAGGCTAAGATGTGAATTAGCTTCCATATGTTTATGAAAATGTCAATTCTAGAGTAAATTCCACCCATGTTATGCATATAAAGTCAGGCTAACTGTGATGTGTAACAGTAAAGTTAGGCATGGGTAGCATAGCCTAAAGGCCTAACGAATGCATGCTCTTTGGCACGAGATTGCCATCCTAAATGAACTGTTTGTATTAAGGGAACCAGTATAGGGGTCCTGTGTAAGAACCAGTATAGGGGTCCTGTGTAAGAACCAGTATAGGGATCGGTGTTGGTTCTAACTGGTATTGAAGGAGTACAGCTAGGAATAAGCTACTTTTACAATGTATCCACCCACTGTTAAGAAGAAATATTATTAAAAAAAAACCCCGGGAGCCAGCCTTTCCCTCAACCCTTATTACAACAATGAAGATTCGACCGTCTCCGACGTCAAGTACCGGGGGTTCCAAGCTAAGGATAGGCCAAGAAGTATAGTAGCCTAGGCCTATGAGGTACCTTTATATTAGCCTATGGTTTGAAGTGTTTTGTATAGCTAGTCTGAGTTAATTGTCCTAAAAAAATGTATGGTAGCCTCCGAATGTCTAAGTCAGGAATTGACATCAGTACTGTATGACATAGCAGTATAGTAAATACATATCATAAGGTATCATTAAGAGAGATTTATACTATACATATGGTATGGCAGCGGTGGGATGTATTTATCTGTTATAGATATGGTATATCCAACCTCACGTCCTAAAGTTGGTCATGAAACCCTTATTTCTGTACTTATTTTCAGGTATTATAGCCTAACCCTGTGAGTATGCCTATGTCACTCTTGCTTAGGTACTGTTAGCCTATTGTATTGTAGCCTATGTTGATTGATTTTACCTGTGTTCCTTGTATAACATAGCCTGCAAAATGGAGGGTGATATAGAGAGAGAAGACTTTTATGATAATTTGTTGTCTGCCATGGACACTCAGGTTGTCAAATGCAGCAGTTGTGTGAATCAGCTTATTGACATGAAAAGGGAAATAGCTAATTTATCAAACTCTACACCTGTCACTTCCACACCACCCAATCCTAACAGGGCTAATAGTTCAGACATTAACCCATTTGTCACATTAGACAGAACAGACATAACAATGACACACACAATAACCCAGCTTCACTATTGACACACAATTTATCAAATAATAGTACACAGCCAGTAATACCCAGTAATCCATTTCAGGGGAAGTAACACAGTCAATAACCCCTTCGTTCCAGTAGGTAACCTGAATAACCCTATTGATAATCATTCTAAGGGATTTGTATTGAAACCTAAGGATATTTTTGATGTTGAAATTGTCAGAATTACAAGGTGTTGGAACTGATAATAGACTTGCTAGATTTTTTAGTCAAGTAGATTCTGTGTTTCTGCAGATACTGATAGAATCCAAGTAGCACTTACAGAGTGGAACAAGAAATTGCAACTCTATTAACTGACTGAAATGGTAAAAAGGGGAAATAACATATCTTGGAGTCAGTTTTTTAAGGACATACTGAATCACACTTTGCGTTGTTCAGCCAATATTACGCAGGCTTGGCAGGAAATTGAGAATGGAACGTTACAGTATAGACGAAGCCCATAGAGCATTTGTTAACAGAATGAAATGTAAATTGTCTGCTTTTGAAATGAAATTTCCTAAGGATTCCCCTTCCCAAGCTGACAGTACTTGTGAAAAAGAAACTGTATAGAGGACTTAGCAGTACATCCCAGGAAAGACTCAAGGATTTTCCTGGATGATAGTATACCCTTAGCAAAGATTCATTGAATTTGTGGAATATGAGTATCATCTAGCTACATAAGTGGGGATGTTACCCAAACGTAAAGTTTTTTCCTGTTAATAATTGCAATTCCCAACCACGCCTGTAGTAAATAGTAATGCAAATACAACCACAGAATTGCAAGATCTGAAGAAGCAAATTAGTGATTTGTCTAACAAATTAAAGAAGTTTAGTAGGAATAAAGAAAACAATCAGTACTGTGCTTACTGTAAGGTCAGAGATCACAAACTTTCTGAATGTCACGTAACCCTCCAAAAGGTGTTGTTTTGATTGTCACAAACCAAATTGTAAAAGAGGTTCAGCAAAATGTCCAGGGCAGGTTAAGAATGAATGACTAAGCCCAAGTGTCAGGTCTCCTTCTATCAATTTGATGATTAACAATGTAATGTGTTGTGCCTTAATTGACTGACGGGTAGTGAAAGTATGTATAGCACAGAAGAAACTCATAGAAACTTTAGGTTTACAGTGTAATCAAATGAGAAATATACCACAACTTACTGGAGTTACTCAACATGTTCTCCCTGTTCTTGTACAGTGTATTTGGATGTTCACATTGGTTCCAGGGGTGGTTACCATTTGTTTTCTGTTTGTGCCTGATGGTTATCTGGACACAGACTTATTGTTAGGAGCCGATTTGATTAGGTCTGCACCAATGACATGGGATGATGCACATAAAATTATTATTTGGGATAGACACATTTATACCAGTAAGGTATCTGAAACCTAGACCATCTAATAAAAGGGTCAGGCAGATTAAAGTACTTCAACCTAATGTCCTCATAAAGCTCAGGTTAGACTTAAAAGGAAACTTATTCTACCTCAGTATATAGCTGGTATTTATCCCTTACCTGTAGATGAACCTCCTAACACATTGTTAGAATTTGTACCTGAAGTTAAGGAGTGTCAAACTCAGTCTGCACTATGCCTTAAGTTAATGATGCTAGGAAGTGTTTTTGCCACTTGTCAATAATACTAAAGCCAGGATGACAATGAAGGTTGGAACTCTATTAGGGTATTATAGGATAATCAGTGAAGAAGACATTGATCAGCCAGTTCCAAAATGCAGGAAAACTAGAATTCAGAATGATTAGTTCCTCCTAGTATTAATGTTAATATCAAGTCAGGAAATACTAGAGAAGAAAAGCTTAAGTATTTCGCTTTCTCAGCAAGATAATTCCCATCTTACTGCTGATCAACAAGCAGAATTAAGTGACATGTTGGTTGCTAATAATTCAGTGTTCATCCTTGAAGAAAAAGAATTGGGAAAGTTCAAAGATGTACAAGCTCATATTGCTGTAAGTGATCCTCAGCCAGTTAGGTCTCCCATATATCGATACCCTGAAAAAGCCAAAACCCTTATTGACACCATGTTAGAAGATATGGAAGAAAGAGGAATAATAGAACACCCTCCAGTGCTGCATGGCTTAGCCCTATTGTACTTGTTAGGAAACCAGATCATACTCAGAGAATGTGCCTTGATTACCGTAAAGTCAACACACACCTTCAGGTGATATTCACCCTTTACCTAGATTAGAAGAAATGGTAGACAAAACAGCTGCAGGAAACCATTATTATGCCTCCCTTAGATATGAAAGATGCATACTATCAAGTGGAATTAGATGAAGAGAGTAGAGATTTAACAACTTAGTGATGGAGTTTCACTGTATAGGTTCAAACGCCTTCCTTTTGGATTAAGTTGCAGTCCAGCTATATTTTCACGTATCATGTCTAATATCTTGGCTCTTCTTATTAAGAAAGGGTGGGTTAAGAATTACTTAGATGATATTGTGGTTTGGGCTCCCAGTTTTCCAATCTTGTTGAAAAGATTAGACCAACTATTCAACTTTTCAGTGAAAGAGGAGTGAAGTTAAATCTAAAGAAATGTCAGATAGGCCAAAAGGGAATCAAATTCTTAGGTCACATAATTTCCAAGGATGGTTGTAGACCATCTCCAGACAATATCAGTGCCATCCAAGAAATGAAACCCCCTAATAATGTCAAGGAAACTAGGAGATTTCTAGGAATGTGTGGGTTTTACAGAAAACACATTAAGGATTATGCTAATTGCTGTTCCCCTGACTAATCTCTTAAAAGAGAAAGAACCCTTTTTGTGGACAAAAGATTGTCAATCCAGCTTTGAAACAGATGGACTAGCATTAATCACTGCTCCAGTGCTAGTAAAGGCTCAGATGACCAAACCCTTTGAATTATTCACTGATGCTAGTTTAGATCATGTAGGTGTGCTTTGATGCAGAGACAAGATGGTCAGTTAAAAACCCATGGATATTTCTCTAAGAAGCTGAAGCCAGTTGAACAGCGGTACAGTACCACTGACAGAGAAGCACTTGCTATTGTCTTAGCTTGTCGTAGATTCCATCATTTCTGTGGGGTGCCATTTACCATTCACCACAGATCATCAGCTATCAGTTTCAGTGTTCAAGAGAAAAACAAAGTCACCTAGAATGAGCAGATGGGTAATTGAGATGCAGGATTACCGTTTCAAGTAGAATATAGGCCAGGTAAAGATAACCCAGGTGGCAGATCAGCTAAGTAGACCAGTCAGAGCAGTCTTTCATCAGAGTAGGGACAACTTATCTTGGTCTGAGTAAAGATGAGTTCAAAGAAAAGCAGTTAGAGGAACCAAGGTGGGCGGAACTAATAACTTTCCTAGAAGGTGGTAAATTACCGCGCAAAGGGTTTCCAAGAGCTTTGATTAATCAATTCATGTTGTATGAAGGATTGTTATATCTCAGTGCAGATAAAGTTGATAATTCAATTCAATTGAAATTAGTAGTTCCTAAGGAACTTAACAAAGGCAGCTTTGAAGCTAGGTCATGAAGCAATGTCAGGTCACCAGGTTATACGCAAAACAATTGATGCTATTGAAAACTTGTTCTATTGGCCTTCATTGCGTACAGATGTTACTAAATATATAAGTGAATGTATTATGTGTCAAAAACATAAAGCCAGTAGTTCTTTACAACAACAGTTCCAAGAATTGCCTCCTGTACTAAGCCTTTAGAGCGAATCAGTCTTGATTTAACTGATATGCTATCTGGTGCAAATGGTTATAGATATGTTTTGACTGTAATTGATCATTACAGCCGATATGTTAAGTTCTATCCTTTGCGAAGTAGTCTGCAGAGGAAGTAAGCAAAAACTTCTTGGTCTATTTGAATGACTTTGGTGTACCTTTGACAGTCATTCTTGATAATGGTGCTGAATTCACCTCAACCAGTTTAGACAATTATGCCAGGAACATAAGATAAATGCTGGTTATATTACCCCATATCATCCACAAGGAAACAGTGTAAGTGAAGAGAATGCATAGAACTATGAAAACAGTACTAAATGTAATGTGTAAAGGACATCCTTATCAGTGGCCTAAATACTTAGGTGAAAACACAGCGTGTGCTAAATTCTGCTGTACATACCACTCTTGGTGAACAACCTCACTAATTATTTTTCTCTCGTAGAGCTCCTAGACAAGTGACTAGTGTGTTGCCCACAATTAGCGGATGATGTAGAAGACACTGCCATTGCAAAAGGCTCATGAAATAATTCAGAAAACTCATAGAGAGATGGCCAGTAAGTATCCGTGCAATAGCTAACCAAAAGAGAAAATGGAAAAAGAGAAAGTGGATGAAAACTCTCTTGTTTGGTTAAAAAATAGAAAATGTAATTCCTAGCACTAGTAAGAAACTAAACCCCAGATGGTGCGTCCATATGTAGTAAACCAAGTGTTTAGGGATGGTGCTAAATATGAGTTAAGAAACATGTTTGACCAAACCATCATTGAACGTGCTGCTGACAAAGTGCCAACCCTTTATAGGACAAGAACAGTGGTTAGTAAACATGCAGGAAATGGATGATATAACTCCTGATGTAGTGAATGAAAGAGTACAAACCAGAGGTGCTAATATATTGTTCCTCCCTCTAGGTTAATAGAAGAACTGTGAGATCATTGTAATTTTTGTACTGTTTTTTTTGTATTTTCTGTGAAGAATGTTTTTTTGTAATTTGCATGCTTTGGAAGAGTTCACACCTATATAACCATTATGTCCATTTCCAAGTTATATATTCTTGTATGTATATGTTATCTTCATAGATTATGGATCTGATGATGACACCACCTGTTTTGTGTACAGTGAACTTATACTCATTGAGTTTTGTTTGAACTAGTTGAGTTTTGTATGAAGAGCTACCCGTCCAAAAGCTTTACAGACTCTGGTTGAGTTGCTCAAGTTATGTGACTGATGTGTAAGTTAGTCATTAGGATGCTTTAAAGAGGTATATTATCTTCAAAGGAAAGTTTTCCTGCTCTTGGTTATTGTTTTTTAGTGATAATGAACCTGATGTTAGTGTAAACGATTGTTTGTGAGAAAAATAACCATAAGTGATTTATACCCCTAATGAGGAGTGGCGACTAGATCTAACCCGAATTAAGATCACTCTTACATAAGTGTTTTAACTTGGTAAAGTATTAGGGATGGTTAGGTAGAAACGCGCCTTAAGGGTGGCGTCCCACAACTTGCTCTGTACGTCTGTTTAGCAGACCTTAATGATTAAAAGTCCAGTTTTATATGGTTGAGAGATAAGCAGTCATGTCTCTGGTGAGAGATAGAAAGTATTTACTGTGTGCAGGACTGTATTGTTGTTGTCAGATTATTATCTACCAAATATTATAATTAAGGGATTGGGTTTGTCCTTTGATAATGAAAAACCAAAATTTCAATTTCGTAGGGGGTAAAGTGATGTATGATGGAAAATCATTCATTTAGCATTTATGACAGTACTCATGGAAAGGTTGTGGACTGGAAAACTGAATTGGTTTTTCATCTTATCAAGATGTTAAGTTAGCACTCGAAGTTGAGATTGTCTATGATCGAGTGTAATGTACTAAGTACGTAACTGTAACCAAGTGCGCAGTTGCAAAAGCAAATAAAATCTCTCTGTGCGAGACGAGTACGGTCAACGCTGAGGGGAAACGAATGTTTCTCTCCCGTATATTCATTTGAAATGACGTATTTCTCCCCTTGTAAAAGGTATGCACTTGTCGTAGTTTTTATAATAAATAATAATGTTGCCATAACATTTGGTAGTGTTTCTTTATACTTTTTACTTTGATATAACTGCCAATTGCCAGAATTGTAATGGTACTGTTTACGTAAGTTGCACTATGTTTGAGTCCCTGCATGTTGTTGCAATTGTACCATCAATTAATTTAGGCTAAGATGTGAATTAGTCCTTCCATATGTTTATGAAAATGTCAATTCTAGAGTAATTCCACCCATGTATGCTATAAAGTCAGGCTAACTGTGATGTTCCTAACAGTAAAGTTAGGCATGGTAGCATAGCCTAAAGGCCTACCGAATGCATGCCTCTTTGGCACGAGATTGCCATCCTAAATGAACTGTTTGTATTACAGGGAACCAGTATAGGGGTCCTGTGTAAGAACAGTATAAGGGGTCCTGTAAGAACCAGTATAGGGATCGGTTATTTTGGTTCTAACTGGTATTGAAGGGAGTACAGCTAGGAATAAGCTACTTTTTACATTGTATCCACCCACTGTTAAGAAGAAATATTATTAAAAAAAACCCCTTTGGGAGCCAGCCTTTCCCTCAACCCTTATTACAACAATGAAGATTCGACCGTCTCCGACGTCAAGTACCGGTTCCAGCTAAGGATAGGCCAAGAAGTATATTAGTCTAGGCCTATGAGGTACCTTTATATTAGCCTATGGTTTGAAGTGTTTTGTATAGGCTAGTCTGAGTTAATTGTCCTTTAAAATGTATGGTAGCCTCCGAATGTCTAAGTCAGGACAATTGACACATCAGACTGTTTATACATATGCAGTATAGTAATACATGAGTCATAAGGATATCATTAAGAGAGATTTATACTATACATGAAATAGCGATTCCGTGGGGGGGGGGGGGGGGGACAGGTCTTGATTAGATTTTGATGAATGTTTTTGCTTCCTTGTGAAAATTACAGGTTAAGCCATAACCATTCCCCAGAATCTAACAATAATGGGAATCACAGTGTGAAACCAGTCTTGGGCTAAGTTTTCCTTAGGAGGTATAGCAGCTATAGGCTAAAGGGAACAACGAATAACGAGGGTATATACAATAAATATGTATTACTTCTTAATTTCTTATAGTGCCTTTGATTGGGTTTGGATGGCTGGATGGATTATGGAATTTAGGGCATAGCCCAAGCGCTGGGACCTATAAGATCACTTCAACGCTGAAATGAAAGTATGGCTAGATGGCAAATGAGAAATGAAATGAAAGATTGGGTTTGGTGATGGGGACTACTATTATCCCCCACCACCCTCAATCTGGTAGGATTTGGTACCCTAGGCTACGTTAGGTGAGCAGGACTTGGTAGATCTAGTGTACCTATCCGCGGCGGCCCAGAGTATGGCAGTTTGCGGTTTTTCTATGCAGTTTTACCCCCTGAACAAGAATGCTGAAAGTAATATTTATTCGGACGACTCTAAATTTAGCCTTTGACTCTATCCTACGGTAAAGGGGATTCCCATTTGGGAACGGGGTTTTGGGGTTTTGGTGGGGACAAAACCCTAACTCTATCCTACGGTCGGGTAAGGGGGACCCCCAGTGGGAAAAAAACCGGGAAAAAAGTTTTGGGTGGGGAGAAACCACGTTGGGGACCCGGGGGTGATTTTGCCATTTGGGGGCGTCCGTTTTATTGTGGTATTTCCCACATTTATCACTTTTTTTAAAAACACGAAAATACAGCGGAATAAAGATAACAAACTAGGCGATAGTGGAGCCGTTCCACATCCTATTCGTCTACTACTACTACTACCACAAACTGAATCCTACTACGCATGCGCTAATGCTACTGCGCATGGCGCTAACTGTAAGGGAGCTTTTGGGCCCCTAACTCGACTGCTTAGTGAGGAAAGAAATGGGGGTTTACGGGAGGGATACATGTATTTAGCCAAACACGTTACAGTAAGACCCCTACGTTGCTACCGACTGAGTGAAGGAGTTGGGTGGTACAGGGTTCCAGATTTGGCAGTTTTCTCACCAAATTTTTGGCCTTTTTTCCTAATTTGGTGGTAAAAATTCACTTTGGCTGGTTAGTGGTATTTGGCTGGTTTTCAAATACTTTCTATTTGAGCTAAACACTGATCCCACGTTTGAGGAATAACTCCCCAGATTGGAATTTTTTGAAGGTTTTCAGGAAAATCCTGGGGAATTTGAATAGGTTTTCAGTAAAAACTTGGTAACATTTCAGCAAAAATATGTAGATGAATTAAAATAAAAATCACACACACACCAGACGACCACAAAACAGGCCGCCGGATTCTCAGAGAACGAGCCTCATTTCAAAATTTGAATTCATTCTCGTTTTTTTTCCTGTATTCTTATATTAGTTTATATTATCTAACTAAAACTATGATGCCGCTATACAAGCATATATATGATAAAAAAAAATATACATTTATCAAAGTATAAATATAACGCACATATATTTGCCGGTTATTTGGGTTGGTTTGGATTTCCATTTGGCGGCCGGGATTTTGGCTGGTTTCATGGTAGAACTTTGGCTGGTTGGTAGTGGTGTCATCTGGGAACCCTGGCTGGTAACCATACGTTGAGTACATAAAAGCATTTACCTAATTTGTTTATTAAACATGTATGTGAATTCTAGTGTTTATTCCTTTTCATTTTCCATAGTATTTGTATAATAACTGTTTTTGAAATATCCCCACCTAATCATTTCACCATATATAACTTGAAATATTATGTTATAATTGAGGACAGACACCTAAAAATGCCTAGTGTTGATATAGAACTCAGTTTTAGGACGTTTCGATACCTACCTGTTACGTGAAATTGCACATTGCGTTGCATATTACATACACACTCCCTATCATTTATACACAAGTCAATCCCTCCCCTTTCCAGTATTCACGACTGGCTCTTTACGTTACCACCATTTACAATGCATTCTCAACCGATACCAATATCTAGATTAAAGTTTGCCATTATTTTTATAAAACCTACATTTAAATATATTCCATTATACACTTTTACAGACATTACAATTTACACCTCCCTTCCAGTTTCCTTACTATTATGCAGTTATGTATGGTTACTTTTATTTTACATTTTACACTTCCACACCCATCAAAGTTAGGTTTATATGTCATTTTACCTTATGGGGCCGAATCCCATCCCCCGGTTAGGCAACTACCCTTAGGGTAGTTTGTATATGTTGGATATACCTACTAATTTTACTTCCTTGAAGGGGGTTACCCGGTTAGGATAGGTTGGTTAGTTCTTCAAGGGTGGATACCGGGGGGTGGGGGCAGGGGGGGGGGTTGGTTTGGTTACATTCCCTACTTGGTTACCTACTAGGTTAGGTTTTGGTTAGGTTACATTCCTTACTAGGTTAGGTTAGGCCTTTAAGGGGGGGTACGGGGGGCGAAGCCCTCATGGTCAGGCAATATTCCCTACTAGGTTAGGTTGGTTAGGTTACATTCCTTACTAGGTTAGGTTAGGCCTTTAAGGGGGGGTACGGGGGGGCGAAGCCCCCCTGGTCAGGCAATATTCCCTACTAGGTTAGGTTAGGTTAGGTTACATTCCTTACTAGGTTACGTTAGGCCTAGTATTTCCCTACTAGGTTAGGTTAGGTTGCGTTCCTTACTAGGTTAGGTTAGGCCTTTAAGGGGGGGTATGGGGGGGCGAAGCCCCCATGGTCAGGCAATGTTCCCTACTAGGTTGGTTAGGTTACATTCCTTACTAGGTTACATTAGGCCTAGTATTTCCCTACTAGGTTAGGTTAGGTTAGGCCTTTAAGGGGGGGTACGGGGGGGCGAAGCCCCCTGGTCAGGCAATATTCCCTACTAGGTTAGGTTAGTTTAGGTTGGTTGGTACATTCCTTACTAGGTTAGGTAGGCTTTAAGGGGGGGTCGGGGGGGCGAGGCCCCCCTGGCAGGCAATATTCCCTATAGGTTAGGTTAGGTTAGGTTGGTTAGGTTACATTCCTTACTAGGTTACGTTAGGCCTAGTATTTCCCTACTAGGTTAGGTTAGGTTACGTTCCTTACTAGGTTAGGTTAGGCCTTTAAGGGGGGGTACGGGGGGGCGAAGCCCCCCTGGTCAGGCAATATTCCCTACTAGGTTAGGTTAGGTTAGGTTACATTCCTTACTAGGTTAGGTTAGGCCTTTAAGGGGGGTACGGGGGGCGAAGCCCCCCTGGTCAGGCAATATTCCCTACTAGGTTAGGTTAGGTTAGGTTGGTTAGGTTACATTCCTTACTAGGTTAGGTTAGGCCTTTAAGGGGGGGTACGCCCCCCTGGTCAGGCAATATTCCCTACTAGGTTAGGTTGGTTAGGTTACATTCCTTACTTGGTTAGGTTAGGCCTAGTATTTCCCTACTAGGTTAGGTTAGGTTACGTTCCTTACTAGGTTAGGTTAGGCCTTTAAGGGGGTACGGGGGGGCGAAGCCCCCCTGGTCAGGCAATGTTCCCTACTAGGTTAGGTTAGGCCTTTAAGGGGGGTCGCCCCTGGTCAGGCAATATTCCCTACTAGGTTAGGTTAGGTTACATTCCTTACTAGGTTAGGTTAGGCCTTTAAGGGGGGGTACGGGGGGCAAATCCCCCCTGGTCAGGCAACATTGCCTACTAGGTTAAGTTCCCTACTAGGTAAGGTTACATCCCCTGCTAGGTTAGGTTATGTTAGGTTGGTTTGGTTCTTTAAGGGGGGTTACCGCAGGCCCAACCCCACCCCTGGTCAGGCAACATCCCCTACAAGTTTAATTAGTTTTGTTATATGCTAACCTATGTTTAATTTGGTCTTTTGTATTTATTAAAACAACTATAGGCCCTATTACACATTTACCACCCAGGACTTAAATCCCACCCCCTCCTGGGCCGTTATATATGTATTTGTATTATTTCATATTTTGAACCCATCCCACATTTACAATTTACCTTTAGTTCTTAACTACCCATTTACTTTTATTACCCTTAACATTGCCAACTTATCTTGTTAAGTGCTTGTTCATTTACCTCAGCCCCACCCTGCCTCAACCAATAGCATCAAAGCATTTTTACTACTCCACCCCACCTCTCCTACCCTGTTTTCTACGGTCTGGCTCCTGCCACCTCCTAACTGTAGAAAACTCCAACACTGTTGAATCTGCCGCCATGACATCCACTGCTGCATCTACTTCACGCTCGCGCCCCAGCCCCTCACCAGGAACTCTTTGCCACTTCATGTAACAATTGTTACATGAGTTACAAAGATTTTTCTGCCTTTTACTCAGGTAATTATGATCGACTATCGGTTTTTGCCAGGACCATGGGCCTCCTGAGAAAGCAGGTCTTTTTGCCCCCATTCAGTCGACTCCAAGATACGGGAGGAGAATGTATAACTTCGTCGGGTACTTGGCTGTTGCTTATTTCAAGCTGCATTTTGAGGAACCCAAGACCCGCCTCCACGCATTCTTAAAAGCAGCTGCTGCTGTGTACCCTCCACCCTTTAAGGTAAGGTCCAACATTATTCTTAATTATTATGTTTTAGGAAAGTGAGTGTTAGGCTTTCGCCGAAAGTTGCGTCAAGGTATGTTACTATTCAGTGGGGTGCTGCTAAGACAACTCGTACCTTCCACCTTACCCCGCCCACCCTCTGTGCGTTACCCCCCCCCCCCCCACCCCCCCCCCCCCCCCTTAGTGAACATATGGCTCCGTGGTGGTTGGGGAATTTAAACATGGCGGCTGTGTTTACATTGCCTTCACCGTAACGAATACTTGGTGCCTTCCTATAGGACCGTTCTTCGGTGACTTAGACTATGGCAATTGACCTTTTCTATGTTATTTTAGTTGCTTTACAAGGGTTGTAAGGAATATTTTGTTCGTTTGGTTGGAACTAAACTTTAATATACCTTTGAGTTTGGTGCGGCTATTATGTAACTCAAAGGTCAATTACTGCTTAGTTACAGCCGCCCGAATGGATATTACTTTTAAATCTTGTACAGTAACTCAAATAACATAGGAATCAGTCAATTGCCATAGTCTAAGCCACCGCGGATTGCTTCTGTAGAAATACCCAGGACTTAAGTTGGGATGTCCTCTTGTGTTAAATTTTATGATTTATGATGTCCTAGGTTAGGATAAAAGTCTCTGAGAGCTATAGCCCTCCACCCCATAAAGCTAACCTTTCATGTAAGACTTGTTGCCCTAGATTAGGTCAGGCTGGGAGGAAGAATTGTATTTTTTTTTTAACAGAAGAGCTTCACCTGCAAAATTTACTTTGTATATTACTACGTGGAGTTCCACACAGATTTAACCCTGCTGGGAGTATTATAGTCATGACACAGGTGAACATTTTACTGTAGATTGAAGGGAGTAATCAAGGCTTGTTATGCCAGCATAGGGAATGTTATGTCACCTTTGCTTTTTACTCCTCTCATGGATTTTACATTATAATAAAAATAAGTTACTTAGATGGAAGAGTAGGTTTAAAATGGAGTAATGACAGAAACTTGACAGACTTGGAATATGCAGATGATTCCATTTTAATTCCCATAACACCATAAAGTTGGCTGTGCTTGCTTCACAGAAAGCCTCACATGTCTAGAGACATGGGAAATACGATAGATGGAAAAATAGCAAATAGTGAGGCCAGTGTAGACACAAAGGGATGAACTTACACTAATTAGAAACAAGATCAAATGTTTGGAAAATTATATGTAGTTCAAGTTCCGTAAGACGAAATTAAGTGAAAGACCATAAAAATGCAAATCGATCTTCGTAGGAGGCAATAAAAATTATATATTTTGTTGAGATAATTGTACTCCATCTCGGGTTTGTTTATATATATATATATATATATATATATATATATATATATATATATATATATATTAAAGAGATTTTACCAATATCAGAGTTAGGTTTTCAGTGCCGAAGTTGTTCTGCTCAGTAAAAACAAAAACCACACACACATTTCACAGGATTTCTGGTCTTTATTTTCATTTTTTTTAACTCATTCTTCTCGTTTGTTTGATGGACCTCCCTCTTCAACCCTTTGTCACATTTTACAACGCAAACAAAGAACAAGCACGCCTTTACATCGTCTACATAACACACAAATATACATCGTTTACGCCAAGCTCTAAGAATACTTCAAACTTGGTCTATGTAACACGTAAATTTACATCGCGTCACGTCAGTATACATAGTTTATACGGCACTTAAATTTATGTCGTCTACCTAATAGTACGGAAATTATTTAACCGTACTTTCATTATAAAATAGCGCACGAAAGCCAGTCGGTTGAGATACCACGCTCCACAAGTTTAAAATAGTAAAATACCACATTACGAGCGAGTGACTTTGTTGTGTCATTATGTTTCATCGTTGCCAGTTCTTTGTGTTTTGAACGCGGTCGTCTAGTCATTTTCTGTCATCAAGCGTTTTAGTGGTCGCCGAACTCTAATAGGGAATTTTCATTATTAGTATCAAGTTGATCTGAATAAGCGATTGAGAGAAATGACATCGACACGAGAATGGCTTGGTGAATAGTGTTCATTAGCAGGTGACTGAGGCGAGCCATTGTATTGATATTTGTAGCAATTGTGTGTGTGTGTGTGTTTTAACGTCATTTCCAGCGGTGAACGACCTCATAGTCCCGGTGCTTGGCCTTGGGCCTAAATTTGACATTCCATTCCAAACGGGAGGCACTGGAAATGCAGAGAACTTTCATGAAGTCGTTACATATTACCCAAAGAAAGCGAGTGGCCTATCTGCTTGAAGGATGGATTCCAAATCGTGGTGATTCGGAGAAGCGGC
>NC_061110.1:93662339-93669839 GCF_015104395.2 Macrobrachium nipponense | reverse complement strand
AATTTGAAAAGCTATTAGATATGCTACTAGAATACAACATTCAACAAATAAATCACCTGCCAACAAGAAAGGAAAATACTTTAGACTTAGTATTTGTGAACGAGATGAATTATGTTAAAGAAATAATAGTTTATAATGCGAGTATTTCAGACCATAATGTCATAGAATTAACAGTTCATTCCAAAGCAAGTGAAAATAGAGATAAGCAAGAAATGAAAAAGTGGGAAGGATATGGAAAATACAACTTCTTCTACAGTAAAATATAAAATGGTCAGAAATTAATGAAGAATTAAACAAAGATTGGGATAACATTTTCGTAAGTGATGACATAGGGTAAGAATACGGAGATATTATATAAAATATTGGAGAAAATAGTGGAAAAATATATACCGAAGAAGAAAAGTAAACATCATTCATGCATACCAAGAGACAGAAGGATCTTGTTCCAGAAAATCAGAAAGTGGAAAAAAGGTCTTGCAAAAGAAAAAAATGCATGGAAAGTTATAGAACTAAAAAGTAAGATAGAAAATGCAGAACAAAAGATTATACAATCAAAAGAAAATGAAAAACGGGACTTGGAAGAAAAAACCCTATTAAATATCAAGCAAAACCCCAAACTATTATACGCATATGCGAAGAAGATGAATAAAAGAAAGAATAGAAATAGGCCCTCTGAGAATTGAAGGGAGATTAACGAATGAAAAAAAAAAAAAAAAGGAAATTTGCAACATACTGGCAGAACGATATAAGAGAGAATTCACCCCTAGAATAGATAATGAAGATAATGATATAGAAGTAAGGGATGAAAATAGTTAATATTTAGCTGACATAGATATTAATGAAGCTGATATTGTGCAGGCTATTAATGAAATTAAAAATGGAGCTGCTGCAGGGAGGGCCTGATGGAATTCCTGCTATTTTTGTTAAAGAAAGTAGTTCATTCTATCGCAAAGCCACTTGCAATATATTAAGACAAAGTGTAGATACAGGCAAGATATATGATGAGCACAAATTAGCATATATTACCCCTACTTTCAAAAGTGGATCAAGACTAGAGGCAAGTAAAATTATAGGCCTGTGAGTCTATCACATAGTTATGAAAGTGTATGAAAGGGTAATGAAGAAAAATATTATGAAAACATTTAATAAAAAATAATTGTTTAATAAAGGACAACATGGTTTCGTACCCCGGAAAAAGTACACAAACCCAACTGTTAGTCCACCGTGAGAACATATTCAAAAATATGAAAGCGGAAATGAAACAGATGTGGTTTATTTAGACTTTGCAAAAGCTTTTGATAAAGTAGACCATAATATATTAGCGAAGAAAATTAGAAAACACAATATCGTGGATAAAGTAGGAAGATGGTTAAAAAGAATTTTTACACAACAGAAAACAGATAGTTATTGCAAACGACGAGAAATCGGATGAAGCCAAGGTAATATCCGGTGTGCCGCAAGGTACGGTGTTAGCTGCAATACTGTTTGTTATTATGATTGAAGACATAGACAATAATGTTAAGGATTCGGTAGTGAGTAGTTTCGCAGATGACACAAGAATAAATAGAGAAATTACTTGTGATGAAAATAGGAACGCTCTACAAAGAGACCTTAACAAAGTATATGATTGGGCAGAGGTAAATATGGATGGTATTTAACTCTGATAAATTTGAATCAATAAATTATGGAGACAGAGAAAGAAAGCTATATGCATATAAGGGACCTAATAATGAGACCATCACAAATAAGGAAGCAGTTAAAGACCTTGGTGTGATGATGAATAGGAACATGTTATGCAATGATCAAATAGCAACTCTGTTGCCAAATGTAAAGCAAAAATGGGAATGTTGTTACGGCACTTCAAAACAAGAAAAGCTGAACACATGATTATGCTTTATAAAAACATATGTTCGTAGTCCACTTGAATATTGCAATATATAGGTACCCACACTATCAAAAGGATATTGCACAAATAGAGAGTGTAAAAAGGTCCTTTACAGCTAGAATAGAAGAAGTTAAGGACCTAGACTACTGGGAAAAGACTACAATTCTTAAAATTATATAGTCTAGAAAGGAGAAGAGAACGCTACATGATAATTCAGGCATGGAAACAGATAGAAGGAATAGCAGAAAAATCATGGAACTAAAAATAAAAATTCAGAAAGAGGCAAGCAGAGGTAGATTAATAGTGCCCAAAAACTATACCAGGAAAAATAAGGAAAGCACACAGGACATTAATCCACTATGCACCAGCATCGATAATGCAGCGTCTATTCAATGCGTTGCCAGCTCATCTGAGGAATATATCAGGAGTGAGCGTAGATGTGTTTAAGAATAAGCTCGACAAATATCTAAACTGCATCCCAGACCATCCAAGATTGGAAGATGCAAAATATACCGGAAGATGTACTAGCAACTCTCTGGTAGACATTAGAGGTGCCTCACACTGAGGGACCTGGGGCAACCCGAACAAGATGTAAGGTCTGTAAGGTAAGGTCTGTAAGGTCTCTCATTACTAGTGTGTTCCTAGATCTCTACTTTTCCAATTCGCTGAAGATCTGTGCTTAACTGTGAGGCGTGTTAACTGTTACTTATAAACTATATATAAAGTTAAGGATGACGATCATTCTTAATGTATTGAAGAATATCTCTCTCTCTCTCTCTCTCTCTCTCTCTCTCTCTCTCTCTCTCTCTCGTATGAATGACGTCCATTACGCTCTCCATGCTTATCTTAGGATCTTCAGTGGAGATATTCCTATTTTATTTGGTGGTACCTGTCAGTTCTCCTTGTCTCTCTTTGTTTGTTTAGTTTCGTTGTTTTTGCAGTTGCTTGTTTGGCATTTGTGCTTCTATTTACTCATTCCAGGTATACACCTGTACACATATGTATAACTCCTAGAGCAGCCGACTTAGAATTTTGTGAAGTCTTTATCTATTTTCAGAATTATAAATCTCTAGCCTTGCTCACATATTAATAAGTTTGGTTTGCTTCTCTGAGAGAAAAGGTTACAGCAGAAGACAATAGATTACGGATAATTCGCTTGCTTCACTTCGAACGCTTCTAGAAGTCTTCATAGTTAAGGTCACGTTAAGCCTGGGTATGTGAGGTGGGGCCACATTTGTTTACAAGTAACGAAAGAGAAGAGATCGAATGAGATACAGGCAGAAAATTCGGGATTTAAAATCAGGAAAATTGGATAAAATGATATGTGAATTGTTTTGGAAATTTTTAGCGGTAAGATGAGTGCTTGTTATGAGGAATGTAAAAAAAAAAAAAAAAAAAAAAACTAAAAGGAAAAGGCTGTATTTGGAATGCATAGACCTTAACATAGCTTTAATGAATGAATTAGGAAAAGGCTGGATGAATAACATGAAAAAGGCAGCGAGAGGTGCGTGAAAGATAAAGATGAGTGGCGCAATGTGTGCGCATACGGGGTTCGACGCGTTACTGATAAGTCTTCTGTGAAGGTTCGCAAAGTGGCAAATGTTTTGAAAGTTTTCTACTTAAGGATTTCATCCACGATTCAGCGTTTAAAATTTGAATATGTCAGTGACCACTGTCGAGTCTATTCTCATGGAGCTAGCTTCAGGTTATGGGAAAAGGTTTATAATATATAATATATATATATATATATATATATATATATATGATATATATATATATATATATATAATATATATATATATATATATATATATATATATATATATGTATGTATAGTATATATATATATATATATATATATATATATATATGTTTGTCTATATATATATGTAAACCTTCTGTTACTGCATTTCACAGATCATCGCCCCTGTTACTTTATAGAGACTTTATTCTTAGTATACAATTACATATTCTGAGTCCGGTAATTTCGCTCCCTCCTCTCTCATCTCTCTCTCTCGCTCTCTCTCTATCTCTCTCCTCTCTCCTCTCTCTTCTCTCTCTCTCTCTCTCTCTGAAGTTCGTGTCTGGAATTCAAAACTCCTTCTTTGCCGGTAATCTTTCTTATCCTCTGTTAATATTCCCGCGCGTTTTTAGGATAGTCTGACGCCTTCGACACATATATATTTCGATGAATAATTCACGCTCCGTCCCACCTACCCAAGTGTGACGTTTCCCTTCCGCGCTGATCGGTTCTCCCTGATTTCTGCAAAATAAATTCATTACATCTGAGGGAATCGAATCCCTTTTATTATTCATGCGGCATTTATTGAAGGTGGATTTCCTTTGTTCTTGTCATGTGTATGATTAATATTATTCCCGTAAGGTGGGTTTTCCAGTTTCTTTTAGAAATATCCTTCATTTTTGCGATGTGAAAGTCCATTCAAATCAGCGTGGTGTGTTTTCATTATTTCTGAAGAGCTGAATTTAAAATATGTTATTATATATCTAATTAATTATATGTAGTATATATATACATACATACATTCATACACACACACACTATATATATATATATATATATATATATATATATATTATATATATGTATATATATATATATACTGTTGTGAAGCAAATTCTGTTGATCATATATATACAGTATATATATGTACAGTATAGTCCCATAATGCTTTCATTATAAAAACTATTACTATTTTCGGATAGTTATTTGTTTCAAATACTCGAATGCTTCAGTTGTAAAGGGTATACAGTTCTTTATTCCAAGGTGGATTTTAATTCTCCACAAGAGCGCAATTTAAAATGCAAACTGACCTGCGTGGTCTTTCAATAAATGTACGTAGCCTGTGTGGGTACACAGTTTTATATCTTTGTATGGGCTGTTTCTGTGTATGCTAATTTATCTTGAATATCAATAATTTATTATTGTAGAATTTGTGAAAACAAGGGGTAATCAAGGTTAACTGGAGAGTAGCTGTGAATATTCATTACCCCTGCTAAAAGTAATTTGAATGGTAAATTATTCAGTATAAAATTATAAGAGGCTTTGGGTCATAGGAGATTCTCTCTCTCTCTCTCTCTCTCTCTCTCTCTCTCTCTCTCTCTCTCTCTCTCTCTCTCTTACATTGTCTTGTAATTGATTTCTGAAATGCCCCGAGAGTATTGAACCATCTCAGTCTGGATATAATATTAATGGAATTCAGTATTTGGTATTGCAACACCTATTTTAACTTTACTTATATGTTATTATTGGGATAAGTTAAGCGGCTCTGTCCAATACGCTTGACAGAATAGACCCAGTTACCTTGTTTTCAAATGGCGTTAGTAAAGACGGTGGAAACTGGTTGTGGCAGGATTCCTTGGCATTTTTGTGACCACTCAAGATCTGGTTGTGGCAGATTTCCTTGCTATTTTTGTGATTACTTGAGATCTGTTTTTTATTTATTTATTTCTTTATTTTGCATGCTTCCCTGTCATTTTGTGGAATCAACTGATCTCCAGATGTTTAAGTGAACAGAAAATTCATTCCTGCTGTCTGTTTATGTCTGTTGAATGCAGGTCTATTTTAGCTCTTTTTAGAACATTAGTTTTGACTGTTATAAATTTGAATGAAAGTGAGTTCGTTGTTAGTTAATAGCGAGAGCGCCGAGTCCCATTTCCTTTTAACTCATGGGCTACAATCATAGCTTGCGATGTGTAATATCACCTTCACTATCGCCTATTTCAGAGCTAAAGGTTTTCGGTAGAAAATTAATCCAAGAAATATTATGACTAATTCATCAGTCCATCGTTCGCCGTTATATCTACATACTATTGATTTGGTCAGTAAATTGTACGAGCGCCTCAGTGGCGTGATCGGCATGGTCTTGACCTGCCACTTTGGTGGCCGCGAGTTCGATTCTCAGGCATTCCATTGAGGAGATAGAGATGTGTATTTCTGGTGATAGAAGTTCACTCCCGACGTGGTTCGGAAGTCACGTTAAGCCGTTGGTTCCGTTGCTGGAATAACCACTGGTTCCATGCAACGTAAAAACACCATACAAACAAACAATAAATTGTACGTTATCTTAGTTCTTCGGTTTGTTATCGAGTTAAAGAAAACCTTGACTTTAGTTCAGGCAGGATATTACCTAGTTACGTTATGGAAAATGTGTCTGAAAAGATATATTGTAATGCTGCAGTTTGGAGTAAATCAACTGTAAAACTGCAAGATAGTGCAGTTTCATTATCGTCTTTCAGGTAAAACTGTTAATAATGTATAACTTGGATTTCATCATTGTAAGAAATAGTTATGTTTATCTGTTAATATTCCGAAGTGATCCGATATTGATGAAACATCAGATCGGTAATCCATCTCATTCTGTGTTCTGAGAATTGCTGATCGGTTGAAATTATTTTATCTAGTTAAATAATTACTGTTAATGTTAAGCACTGTATGCTCGACATTTATGGCATCACCTGGAATATGTTTTATTAAACAAAAAGGACATTTTGTGCCATATAATTATAAGCTAAATTCACACGAAAGAGAGGCAGGCGGAGAGAATGAATAAATAGGATAGACATTGATTGATAGGTTAAATGGTATCAGTAGACTTGCGCCATATATATATATATATATAATATATATATATATATATATATATATATATATCTATATATATCTATGTAGATTTATATATAATATATATATATATATATAGATGTATATTATACACATGTTAATGTAAACAAACATATATATACACAGTTGTATATATGTATGTATAATATATATATATATATATATATATATATATATATATATATAGATGTATGTATATACACATGTTAATGTATCAAACATATATACACAGTTGTATATATATTTATGTATATATATATATATATATATATATATATATATATATATAGAGAGAGAGAGAGAGAGAGAGAGAGAGTCGGCTGTTAACCACATAAAATTTAATTATACCACCGAGCTTACTTGTAAATGACACCTTCTGCGACCACTTAGCGTATTTGAAATCCTCAACCATATACCAAAATCAGTGCGTTGATAAAATCTCTAATTTAAGGAGAATTCTCTTTTGACGAAATTCAGCTTAGGCTTAATCTCTTATTTCCGAAGCGCCCCCTTCTTCCAAGCCTGTATTTCCGTGTCTAGAGGTCCTTTAATCTCGGTAATGGAAAGGCCTCCTTCACTTCTGACTTCGATGGTTTTCTATCGTAGCTGAAAAAACCGTGAAATAAGAACGGGGTCTTCTTTTCAAGCTTGCGATTGACCAGGAACATACGAGGGCTTTTCTTTGTACCGTTTTGTTGCTGGTATTGAAGGAAAACTATGCTTAAGTATTTCTTGTAACTTTTTTCGTACCAAGTAGCTACTATGACCAAGGAAAGGCAATTTAATATACTTTACATCTTTACTAGCAGTACTGTACACCGGTCTGGGACAAAATTTCTCATGTAGAAAATTTTTCAGAACTTTGTAAAAGACAAAGTTCATCAAGACATGGTCTTCCTCCAGAATTATTTTTCCGAAAATTCTTATCCCGTATTTGTCTTTTACAAAGTTCTGAAAAATTTTCTACATGAGA
>NC_061110.1:93629839-93657339 GCF_015104395.2 Macrobrachium nipponense | reverse complement strand
CTTTACGAGCTATGAATCAAGTTAGGTAGAATAAAGGTAGCCTGAGGGCGGAAGATTTTTATAAAATCACTTATAAACTTGGTGGAATAAATACTTGATTTATAGACTTGTTTGATTAAACTGGTGATTTATAAACTTGGTTGAATAGATACGTGATTTATAGACTTGTTTGAATAAACTGGCGATTTATAAACTTGGTTGAATAGATACGTGATTTATAGACTTGTTTGAATAAACTGGTGGTTTATAAACTTGGTTGAATAGATACGTGATTTATAGACTTGTTTGAATAAACTGGCGATTTATAAACTTGGTTGAATAGATACGTGATTTATAAACTTGTTTGAATAAACTGGTGGTTTATAAACTTGGTTGAATAGATACGTGATTTATAAACTTGTTTGAATAAACTGGTGGTTTATAAACTTGGTTGAATAGATACATGTTTTGTAGACTTGTTTGAATAAACTGGTGATTTATAAACTTGGTTGAATAGATACGTGATTTATAGACTTGTTTGAATAAACTGGCGATTTATAAACTTGGTTGAATAGATACGTGATTTATAAACTTGTTTGAATAAACTGGTGGTTTATAAACTTGGTTGATAGATACTGTTTTGTAGACTTGTTTGAATACTGGTGATTTATAAACTTGGTTGAATAGATACTGTTTCGTAGACTTGTTTTGAATAAACTGGTGATTTATAAACTTTGTTGAATAGATACGTGTTTTGTAGACTTGTTTGAATAAACTGGTGATTTATAAACTTTGTTGAATAGATACGTGTTTTGTAGACTTATTTGAATAAACTGGTGATTTATAAACTTGGTTGAATAGATACGTGATTTATAGACTTCATTGAATAAACTGGTGATTATAAACTTTGTTGAATAGATACGTGTTTTGTAGACTTGTTTGAATAAACTGGTGATTTATAAACTTTGTTGAATAGATACGTGTTTTGTAGACTTGTTTGAATAAACTGGTGATTTATAAACTTTGTTGAATAGATACGTGTTTTGTAGACTTGTTTGAATAAACTGGTGATTTATAAACTTTGTTGAATAGATACGTGTTTTGTAGACTTATTTGAATAAACTGGCGATTTAAAACTTGGTTGAATAGATACGTGATTTACAGACTTCATTGAATAAACTGGTGATTATAAACTTGGTTGAATAGATATGTGATTTATAGACATGTTGGAATAAAGTTGTGGTTTATAAACTTGCTTGAATAGATACGTGATTTATAGACTTGTTTGAATAAACTGGTGGTTTATAAACTTGGTTGAATAGATAGGTGTTTTGTAGACTTGTTTGAATAAACTGGTGATTTATAAACTTGGTTGAATAGATACGTGATTTATAGACTTGTTTGAATAAACTGGTGATTTATAAACTTGGTTGAATAGATACATGTTTTGTAGACTTGTTTGAATAAACTGGTGATTTATAAACTTGGTTGAATAGATACGTGATTTATACACTTGTTTGGATGAATTTGTCTTAATATAAACTTGATTGAATAAACTGGTGATTTGCAGAATTGACTGATTGAATGAACCTGTGGTACAAAAACAGTGGTATGGAAGCAAAACACTTAATTATATTTAATTAGATATTTCCGGAGTTCGATTATTTTTGTCGACCCAACATCACTCGTGCTGTTTATTTCCGTATATAAATACTGTCTTTTAGAACCATGAAATTAAAAAAAAATGATAAAAAAATAAATAAATAAATACTGAAAAACACCACAAGCCATAAAAACAACCTCCTAGTTTAGAGTTCCTCGGAAAAGAGATAATTACCATCCTCATCCCGGGACTTTGGGAGAAAAATTGACCTCGTTTGCCCTCGATGACCGGGACACGCCGCCAGAAAGCGCCATATATTCAGAAGAACAGTTAGCCCAACTCTGAGCGACTGGAATCTCATTGCCAGGGTCAGTCTTGTGGGGTTTTTATCTTCTCTCTCTCTCTCTCTCTCTCTCTCAAAAGTTTGTCTTACTTATATTCTTGTATTAGGAAATGTGTCTGTTTTTAGCAACAGATTTAAATATTTTTTGTTATTTATATACTTATTTCTATTTATTTGTTTTTATTTATATTTATTTATTTATTATTTTATTTTATTTATATTATTTTTTTTGCTGCCAACTCTGTTCCTATATTAGGAAACGTGGCTGCTTATACTAACGGAACTTAAGAAAAGTCTAACACAGGCGTACACTTATCGATCCTTGTAAATCTCTCTCTCTCTCTCTCTCTCCCCCCCCCCCCCCAACGCCCGTTCCAGTCTACGCCAATCCCCTCTTCTCCGTCCTCCTCCCTTATTTTTCTGTTTCTTTTTCTCACTAGTATGATAACTTCATTATGTCGGATCAGGTGGAAAAGTAAAAAACTATTTTTTTTTTATACAAGCCCGAAGGGGTTCTACATATTTCTTGTCTGTCATCAAATATGAATAAAGTGAAAACATTAGATTTAAAAGTAATTTATCCACTAACAAGAAGGGAAACTGTAATGAAGGACGTTGTAGAAAATGTAAATTTTTCGGGATTTAACATTTTATAAAAACCGTTAACACTAATGATTAAGCTGTAATTTCTGCAATAATTCTCTGTACCGCCATTCTCTCTCTCTCTCTCTCTCTCTCTCTCTCTCACAGGCATTCACTTTCACTTAACGTACAGTCAGCATTAGAAATTGCTCCATCTAAGCATTAGTATGAGCTTAGATGTTTTTGCATGTATTTCTGAGTTATATCTCCTTTTTTCTCTGCAACAGTAAAGTCATCCCAGTAACATTTAGAATAATGCTTTAGCCGTGTCAAGTACAATGGAAATTTGCAAGCATTTACTGTGAGCGATAGTTCAGCGGAGACTAGCGATGACATTGTTAATAGCGTTCTTAATTTAGATAGTAATTTAAAAGCAATTTGCAATTCAGTCCTGAACTGAGGTAGTTAATTCGGTCTTTTATGTCCGAAATGGACCTCATCAACCATTCTTTTTTGTGTGTGTGGATGCTACGAAGAGAGAGAGAGAGAAATGAGCTTGTTTGTGTGAGAGAGAGAGATAGGTTGGGATTATACATTTTACTCATCCTTGTATTTCTCAGCAGAAATGTGTTTGTGTGTGTGTGTGTGAGAGAGAGAGGATGTGATTGAATAAAATAATTCTCGTCGTCAGTAGTTTCTTTTAGCTTTGCACGGCTTTTGTCTTTGCTTGATTTTACGGATACTCTCTCCATTTACCTTTTTATCCGAACTTTTTTTTAAAAGTGTGTCGATAGTTACAACACACACATTTCATTCCAGAAATTGTTAAAGAAATATATGAAATATCTGCCAGTAAAGTCGGAATATAAAAACTTAGTATAACTGAGTCGAGACATCTTTCTGTAATGTTTGAAATTAGATGAATGCTTTCAGAACAAGAAAACTTACATTTTCTGAAATTCCTATTCAATTTTCCACATTTTAAAGTGAAAGCGGCTAAAGATATTTTATTTTTTCGTAACTAAAGACAGCTTTCGTTTTCATGCAATTAGTTTAAGTGATGAGTGTACGTGTGGACGTTTTTTCTGTTTATGCTCTGGCAGTTGTGTTCGTTTGGCTTTTGTTATTAAATGCTATTTAATGTTTCCAGTAATTTTATCATACTCGCACACACATAGCGAGTACAGTTCCTTTAATTTCCTCAGATATTTCCTTAGTTACCCCGAACCCCGCCGTAGGGGGATAGTGCCGTCAGTGCACCTCACGCGATGCGCTATAGGCATTACTTAAGGTTCTTTGCAGCGTCCCTTCGGCCCCATGCTGCAACCCTTTCTATTCTTTTTACTATGCTTCCGTCTGTATTCTCTTTCTTCTATCTTACTTTCCACCCTCTTCTAAAAATGGTTACAAAGTGCAACTGCTTTGAGGTTTTCCTCATGTTACATCTTTTAAACCTCTTACTCTCAATAGTCATTTCACTGCAGAATGACCTCATAGGTCCCAGCGCTTGTATTGGGATCTCGCTTGAACTCCTTTGCAAAATACCTCCCTAATCCTGTTATTCCCTTAGATATAATTTAAGTCATTGCTTACGGTAGTTTTTCGGCTACATATTACAGTGTAGAAAAACTTGTTAAAACTTTGGACCATTCACCAATAGGACTTGGAACTTTATTTTAGTCTTCATCGGCGGTTCTGGAAGCTATGAAAGTTTCCATTAAAATCGTTACCATGAGTTGCTTTATCTCTTTATTTTTTTATTATATATCGTATTTTCACGCCTGTGTGAGTCCTTGGGTGTGTCTTTGTTTGTGACAAAACACTCCATCCTTCGTATTAATATGTATCATATTGAAGTGTGTTCGTAAGTACGCACACACACACACACACACTATATATATTATATATATATATATATGTATATATATATATATATATATATATGTGTGTGTGTGTGTGTGTGTGTAGAATCTACTGGCTTTGTAGTGACAAGCGTATCCAAAAATGAGTAAAAAATTTGAGAAGTTAAGAGGGCATTGTGGCTATTACATTTATACACACACATATATATTATATATATATATATATATATATATATATATATTATATTGATACATATATATATATATATATATATATATATATATATATATATATATATATATATATATATATATATATATATATATATTAATCTAACGAACACACGAACAAGGAAGAACCACAGAATGAATTAACCAAAAAAAAAAAAAGTCAGTTGTTCGTCATACCAAGAAAGATACGCGTCCGGTTTCCAAACGTTTCAAAGCTCTGAAAACAAGGAGAGTGACAATGGCTGTTATTCAGCCCTTTCCATTGATTCCAATTGAACCTCGAAATGGGATCCAAAAGGAAAAAAGGGAAGTTCAAAGGAACTGTCAATTTTCATATGACATGGCGAGGAATTTTTTTATGGTGTAGTGAACCGACATTGTTTTGGGTAAATGTTCTAACTTATATCAGGTGTTTTGTCTGTCATTTTGCGGTCGTTAATATTATTATTATTATTATTATTATTATTATTATTATTATTATTATTGTATGCTGGAAGTAAACCCTCTTTTAAACATGTGTTATTAAAAGTAATTGCGACCTCAGCTGCGTTGATTTTATAAAGGTTCTTCTCTATTTTTCTAATTACTATTTTCTCATTGTTGCTTAAACTGGTGAACAACGCACCGAAGGTTGGCATGTCTCAAATAGGTAATTGTCAAAGTAGATTCCGGGGGGGCGGTAGTCAAATTTTCAGGGTATATCCCGTAGAGTTTATTAAAGGTAACATTCGATTCTATTCCTTTTGTGGACCGCGATTTTTTTTTTTTTTTTTTTTTTTTATAAAATTAACGTAGCTGAGGCAGCAATTACTTTTATTATTATTATTATTATTATTATTATTATTATTATTATTATTATTATTATTATTATTATTATTATTATTATTATTATTATTATTATTCTAGTTGTTTATTTGATTAGCCTTTTGAAAATTGATTTGGAATATTAACTTCCTGTATTCATTATAATACTTTCCCTGTGACTTACCCGTATTTATATATTACTTTGCAATCCAATTTTTATCCCTTTATTCATATTTGTTTATCTGGATCGTTTCCTTTATCATCTTCCGAACATTTCCTTTTTATTTTTTTTTACGCACGTATTATGAAGTTTTTTCCTTATAACTCCACAGGTATTTCATTCAAAATATTTATTATCTTTTTTCTTTCCTAACAAAATATTTTAATGTCCAGAAGTGTTTTTCTTTATACTTTTGTCTCGTTCCTAAATTGCTCAGGCCATAAAAAGTTCTTTTAATTTTTATTTCAGCCCAGGGTTGTAATTAGTTTTTTCTTCCAGTCTTTGAAACCATTTTGAAATGCTGTCTGACTTGCGAAAATTTTTTTTGTACCATTTCTTTACTTCACATAAGAAAAAATTCAACCGAATGTTTTCACGTTGTTATTCTTTTGATGTTTTCCTTTCATCTTTCACTTCCTTGATATATCCCTCTAGAATATTATGCACTGAACGTCGCTTACAGTTTCAGCTTTCCTACATTGAGAGTTATCCTTTAGAAAAAGTTATCCTTTAGCAAAAGTCAGTCGCAAACTTATCTCTTACAGTTTCATATTTCCTACATTGAGAATTATCCTTTAGAAAAAGTCAGTCGCAAAATTATCACTTACAGTTTCATATTTCCTACATTAAGAGTTATCCTTTTGAAAATATCAGTCGCAAAATTATCACTTCCCGTTTCATATTTCCTACATTGAGAGTTATCCTTTAGAAAAAGTCAGTCGCAAAATTGTTCCTTACAGTTTCATATTTCCTACGTTGAGAGTTATCCTTTAGAAAAAAAGTCAGTCGCAAAATTATATCTCACGTCCGTTCTCCACTATTCCTCTGCTTTTCCACCTACATATATGCCCTCCTCACCCTCGGGCGGGAAACTGCTTCGATGGTACCCCACCAGATTGAAGCAATGAAAAACGGTTACTATACCTAGACCGTGGTTATGGCTAAATTGATTTTCGTTTTACAAAACGGAATTCGTTTCTGATAACAAGATTCTTGGCGTCGTTGATAGATTTCAATGAAGCCTTTAAGTTTTTATTTATTTATTTATTTATTTGTTTATTTATTTATTTTTTTTTTTGCGGTAGGAGTTTGAATGCCAGTTTTACCTTTTCTGGGGCTATTTCATTCACTTAAACATTTATTTATTGATTTCGGTATCATTTATACGTGAATAATATAAATGTATATATATATATGCAGTTGTATTCCACATAGGAAAATGAAAAAAGGTATATCTCAGAAAAGGCCCAACAGTTTTCGTCCTCCAATGGACCTCTTCTTGGAGCGTTTATTAAGGCCTTTCCTTAATAAACGCTCCAAGAAGAGGTCCATTGGAGGACGAAACTGTTGGGCATTTTCTGAGATATACCTTTTTTCATTTTCCTATGTGGAATACAACTGCATTACTATATCTTCGTGCCTAAGAAGATTACCATAATATATATATATATATATATATATATATTATATATATATATATATATACAGTATATATATAATATATATATATATGTATATACTATATATCTATATATATATATATATATATATAGATATATATATATATATATATATATATATATATATATATATATATATATAATATATATATATATATATATATATATATATATATATATATATATATATATATATATATATAATATCTATATATATATATATATATATATATATATATATATATATATATATATATCTATATATATATATATATATTTGGTTTGACCGCTGAGTTGCGACTATTTTAAGTACAACGAGATTTTTACATATTTATTTATTTATCGATTCCCTTAATATAAATTTCCCCCTTTCGTCTACAGCAGTAATGCTGTATTATAATAAGGTTGGTCAAACGTACTGATGCCCAATTTGACTCCATGCAAAGACCAGTCATCCATGAAGGGCTGATTAATTCCATATTGTAAACTGACGTCGAAATTAATGTGGTTTTCAACACTGAAAATCACGATTTTTTTTATTATTATTATTATTATTATTATTATTATTATTATTATTATTATTATTATTATTATTATTTCCGCGGGTTGTGCTCATTAAATCCATATACATATTACTTACATAAACTTCCGGGGGTGGATGAGAATAAAAGAAAGTAAGAAACGGGAAGGGGAAAAGGTAATATAAGAATCAGGAAGACAGACGACCATAAATAAGAATTTTACTAATTCTGTTTATTTTTTGTCCCACCATTTTAAGTATTTCCTTTGTGTCTTGAACATTGCTGCCTATTCTAAATGTCCCCGACTTTCTTTTTCTTTCTTTTTTTCGTTTCTTTTTTTTTAATCTGCCCAGTGGGATCTGCTTTTCGTTCATAAATCGTTTGCTTCGTTATTTGAGATCGATAACAAGGCATATGAATTCCAAATACCTCTGCCAACGGGAATAAAACCAATAATTCTTTAACAGCATCTGGGGAGCGCTTCAGTAGTGTGATCGGTATGGTCTTGGCCTGGTACCTTGGTGGCCGGGAGTTCGATTCTTGGGCATTCCATTGAGGAGTGTGAGATGCGTATTTCTGGTAATAGAAGTTCACTCTCGACGTGGTTCGAAAGTCACGTAAAGCCGTTGGTCCCGTTGCTGAATAACCACTGGTTCCGTGCAATGTAAAAACACCATACAAACAAACAACAGCATCTGGAGAATACCTGCAATGAGAACTCGAGAAAGAGAAAATGAGGTGTCCGTGTCTCCATCACTCCCAATATTTTCCCCGAAATCCAAACTTGGTGTAAATCAACTTAGGTGGTATGTTTGTTTGTTTGTACGGTGTTTTTACGTTGCACGGAACCAGTGGTTATTCGGTAACGGGACCAACGGCTTTACTTGACTTACGAACAACGTCGAGAGTGAACTTCTATCAAAAGAAATACACATCTCTGACCCCTCAGTGGAATGACCGAGAACCGAACTCGCGGCCACCGAGGTGACTTAGGTGGGCGTAGGAGTAGTGCTCGAGACCGATTTGCGAATCGAGATTCAAGGGCGCTGCATCATCGGCGAAATCAAATCCAGCGATTTAATGCCGGGCGGCGAAATATACATTTACCTGATCCGGTAGCTTTGGTCGTCCCGCGTATTAAAGGGATTACCTGTCGAAGTGACCATTCGTCTGATTCTACGACTCAGATCATTCACTCACTTACTCGTCGGCCTTCCCATCGATCTGCATCCCTGGAGAATGAATATTCGTCTTCTCTACCGTAAGGGGGATAGCGCCATCAGTGCACCTCATGCGGTGCGCTGTAGGCATCACTGAAGGTTCTTTGCAGCGTCCCATCGACCCCTAGCTCCAACCCCTTTCATTCCTTCTACTGTACCTCCGTTCGTATTCTCTTTCTTTCCTAACTATTGTTTCATAGTGCAACTGCGAGGTTTTCCTCCTATTACGCCTTGCAGTCCTCTTCACTGTCAGATTCCGTAACAGCGCTGAGTGCCCTTACAGGTCCCAGCGGTTGGCCTTTGGCCTAAATTCTGTACCTCTCTAAGTTAAGTATATCTCAGTTTTACCAGACCACTGAGCTGATTAGCAGCTGCTCTCCTTTGGCTGGCCCGAAGGATTAGATATTTTTACGTGGCTAGGAAATAATTGGTTACTTAGCAACGGGACCTACAGCTTATCGTGGGATCCGGACCACATCGAGAAATGAATCTCTATCACCAGTAATAAATTCTTCTGGTTCTGAGTTGGCAAAGTGGGGAGTCGAACCCGGACCCTGCGATCGGTAGTGAGAGATGTGTATTTGTGGTGATAGAAGTTCACTCTCGACGTGGTTCGGAAGTCACGTAAAGCCGTTGGTCCCGTTGCTGATTAACCACTGGTTCCATGCAATGTAAAAAAACTGTACAAACAGACAAATAGGTTGTCGACCACGTAACCGACTCGTCCAACGAGGAACTTTTCCACTTCTCTCTTTCCATGCTTATCATCTCTAGACATCCTTTGAGCCTATCGACTCCCTTAGGTACTCCCTCATTTATTCGTTGTCGTTATTTGCTCTCTCTACACTTTCCATAATTCCTAAAGAACCTTTGAGCCTTTCACTCCCGTTATTGCACTAATTGCACTCATTGTCTTCCTTCGTCTCGGTGTCCTATAGTGCCTGTTTCCGGCTATCCATCTCCCAAGAGCCATTTTATCCTGAAGGATATCCTTTCCCTTCCCCATACTTCTAATCTCCTCCCTTTAGCGCCTCCATCGGCTCTCTTTATCCCTCAGTGGCATGATCGGTATGGTCAAAGCCTGCCACCTCGCTGGCCGCGAGTTCGATTCTCGGTCCTTCCACTGAGGGGTCAGAGATGTGTATTTCTGGTGATAGAAATTCAATCTCGACGTGGTTCGGAAGTCACGTAACGCCGTTGGTCCCGTTGCTGAATAACCACTGGACCCATGCTGCGTAAAAACACCAAACAAACAAACAAAAACAAACCCAGGTGTAAATTTGACCCTTTGTTCCATTATCCTTTTGTTCCTTGCTCGCTACTTCGATTTGGTCAGTAGGCAGTACGAAACTATGGAGAATAACCTTCAATTACAGCGCACTAAAAGAGAATATTTTTCTTCTGTATATTTCCGCAATGAACTCCTTGGTTTTAAAAGTTATTTTAATTTTTGTATAAATGGGTTTAAAAGTCATTTTATTTCTCATAAATGGTTTCAAAACTTATTTTATTTTTCATAAGTGGTTTCAAAAGTTATTTCATTTTTCGTAAATGGTTTTAATAGTTATTTTATTTTTCGTCAATGGTTTTAAAAGTTGTTTTTATTTTTCGTCAATGGTTTTAAAAATTATTTTATTTTTCGTAAATAGTTTTAAAAGTTATTTTATTTTTTTAACAATTCCTTATTGCATGCCTATATTTTTTTCTCAACAGACTGACAGGTTATCCCGTTTGATATCAATCATTCATTGTTTATTTTACCACATCTTTGTCCTATATAATAATCCCCAATCTTTCAACCCTTCTTAATCAATCATTCGTCCTTTCATAGATTTCCCGTATTACTTTGATAGAGGTATTGTTATTTTAGAGATCATGATTTCTGAATAACATGATTTTCACTCCGAGTGAAAACAAGGCGTGATCCGACCTCCATCTTACCCGGTCAAATATACGGTCAAATAGAGTCTTGTTTCACCAACGATAATTGGTCGAAATAATTTTTCTGTATTGTTCAACATGCATGCGCATTATATATTTTTTTACATTTTCATTCCAATAGATAAATCATAAATATCCTATCCTAAAAACAATAACAACAACAACAACAACAACAGTAGTTTGCAGGCATACTTCCCGAGTAAGCGAAAAATTTTGCAACATACTCGGAAACCTTTTTGAAACACTTGATCTAAGATCAAAATATATTTTGTTGAAACTGTTTCAAAAATATAATTATATTGTAACAGTAGAGATATTTTCCCTGACGTGAAAAAATTGTGAGCACAGTGTCGAGTTATTTGCGGTTCTGAAATGTAATTTAGTTATCATTATAACTGCGTTCGTGGATTATCAGGTAATGAGACCTCAGAAAATAATTTACTGTCATGGAAGGCAGCTTTTTCTCTCATTTTTATGCTCCAGGATTTAAAACTAAATTGTTTCGTGTCATTTAGTTTTTTTTAGTTCAATGTAAAGCAATGAAAGCTCATTATTGTGTGTTTCTCTCTCTCTCTCTCTCTCTCTCTCTCTCCTCTCTCTCTCTCTCCTCGTCTCTCTCTCTTCCTCTCTCTTCTCTCTCTCTCTCTCTCTCTCTCTACTTTTTTTTGACTGTTAATGAGAAAAAAAATAATATGCACGCTATTGAAAATAGGTTACGAGAAATATCACATTTTCGCTCCCTGTAAGTATAAATTTATTGAAGTTTTATGGCCAATCAGTACTATAGTAAAACATATATATAGTACAAGTCGCCGACTCATTGCACACATATCACAAACAGGTTGAAAACAATTCAGCTACATGTTGGCAGTTCCTACCAATACTTCATACGATTATTCAGCATTTGCCGAAGGTTTGTTTGCCACTTATGGTCCTCGACTTATTCTCAACATGACTGTGATATGTATGCGATAAGTTGCTGAAATTTGTTTATGACAAGGTTTACAGCATTGTGAAATCGGCGACATGTTCGTAGTTCTTACCAGTACTTCACACAATTACTCACCATTTGTCAAAGGTTTGTTTGCTACTTATGGTCGACGACTTGTTTCCAATCTGTCTGTGATATGTATGCGATAAGTTGCCGATATTTATTTAGAACAGGTTCTACCGCAGTGTGGAATCACCCTTAGCATGCTTGCAGTTCTCATTATATTGCGCAAACACTTCCTTTCGTAACTTCCGTGTTTTAGAAGTTAGAAAAAATGGCATTAAAATGATGGTCAAAATAAGACCCAATTACCTTTGCACTTTGAGGCGCAAATGATGTTATGAATATCCTTCTCCTAATCCCGTCAGATGTACGTTTTAATAGTTCTTCCCCGTGGTGACGAAACAACATTAAATTTATTTAGTGAAATCTGCCCGAAAGGTTAAAGAATTAAGGATCTCTGAACGAACTGACGACCTTTTGCTTAATTTATGTAAACAAGTCGAGCGGTGATGAATGAGATTAGTCTAATACCTGTCAACTTTCTAATTAGAATAGAAAAGAGGATTCCTGCCACAAATTTATTCCATCTTCTTTGCTATTGATATGTGAGAGACATTAATTATTGAATCAAATTCAAAATTTGAATTAAGGTATTGACCAACATCTTGCGAAATATCTTTTGACATTTTCCATTCTTTTACTAAAACGTGTAATTCGTAATTAAAGTAAGTTATGCAGATGTAAAAGAGTTGTAAATCCCGAGGAATATCTGTTTGTTTGTTTTGTGTGTATGTATGGTATTTTTACGTTGTATGGAACCAGTGGTTATTCAGCAACGGGACCAACGGCTTTACGTGACTTCGAACCACGTCGAGAGTGAACTTCTATCACCAGAAATTACACACCTCTAACCCCTCAGTGGAATGCCCGAGAATCGAACTCCCTGCCACAGAGGTGGCACGCCAGCACCACACCGACCACGCCACTGAGGCGCTCAAAAAATCTTTATTTTGTGTATATATATATAATATATGGTATGTATATATATATGTATATATTGGTATATATATATGTATATATATATATATATATATTTATATATATATATATATATATATATATATATATATATATATATATATATATATATATGATATATATATAAAGGTTCTAGGGATGTAGCTAAATTAAGACAGATAACTATACAGAAACTTTTATGTGTTTCCCCTAGTTTTTGTCTCTCTAATGTAGCAAAAGGGGGCGGCATATTGTAGCCCCAAATCAAATGTACTGCACATCGATCGTGATATCACAAGTACCTTAATAACTTCTCGATATCCTTTATAAACCTTTCAAAAAAAGTTTCAAAATGGCAGTTACATATATTAAGTCAATAATCTGACAAAAGAAAATATTTCAACACACTTCACTAGCAGTCAGAAATGGAAGAATTGATGCAGCTTTTTTTTTTTTTAAAGTTGTCACTGACGTGTTTTTTCCCTTTAATACTAAATTAACATAAAAACATATGCATTCCATGTCACACCGCAATCATGTAACATTCGTCAGTCTGGAAATAACTCTTGCATAAATTTATTCTTGCCGAGTTCGCTGATAATTAGAATCCATCAAAAATGCAATACGGAATTGTTTCCATACATAGTTTGGAACGCGCTTATGTGAATGAAATGGAAAAACTGTGATGGTCAACTCTTGTTTGTTGTGCCGTAGTTATGCATTAAATATCATATACGTCTACGCTGTTGTTTTTATGAAGATGTTTCGGGATTACATTTTGATCTTGTTTATACTTCGCGTTTGTTCTACTATAGTCTGTAAATTGTACACAACTGGATTACTTCCCACTCGCTCTTTAGTTTATATGAATATCTTTATTTACGTATCTCTCTCTCTCTCTCTCTCTCTCAAACACACACACCATTCATCTAGTATTATTTTTCATCTGTCTATAATTTTGTTACCTCTTCTGTATCAGATACTAGTCTCTCTCTCTCTCTCTCTCTCTCTCTCTCTCTCTCTCTCTCACACACAAATACATTTTTGCTGAGAAATACCAGGATGAGCAAAATGTATAAACCCAACCTCTCTCTCTCTCTCTCTCTCTCTCTCTCTCTCTCTCTCTCTCTCTCGTCCCCGTTCCCTTTTGGGCGGCGGATCTGTGGCCATCATCCTACCTACGTAGGTACATGTACCTACCTAGAGGTCCTCCTCTCCTCTTCCTTTAGCCCTAATTCCTTCCCTTTGTCCGACATCTTCCCCAGAAAGAATGGGATTCCTCCGTCCCCGGAGGTTTCAAAGGAACCCGAATATATTACTCGCAACATCTGAAGTGCTCTCGGAAGCCCTTTGCTTGATGAAAAGCCACTGGGTGTCTGTCTCTCTCTCTCTCCCCCTGCCCAGAGAGAGAGAGAGAGAGAGAGAGAGAGAGAGAGCGAGAGAGAGAGAGAGAGATGGGATATTTCATTTAATGGCGAAACAGAAAGGAAAAACAATATGGGACGTTTCGTTTGACGTTCAGGAAACTTTTCTTTTATGGATTTGTATGCATAAATATTATTTGGATTACTTGTATTCCTTGGTTTTTGGGATGATTGATTTGCTATATTTTTTGGAAGGTAGTTTTATAGTACAAGGAGTTTTCGGTTGAAGAAATGTACAGCAGTGCTAATATTATAAATATATTGTTTTGGCAAAAACATTGTAAATAGCCAAGGAACTTTGCGAATACACCTTCATACCGCATGTATGGACCTTAATCCTTATAACCACCTCCCGATGTCAAGCGGAGAAGGAATATTCATTGTCGTATCTTCAATAACGATAGGTCCTTTAATCGCAGTTCTGAATTTCCCGCACAATTTCGGAACCTTATTGATAACTGTGTGATTTTTTCTGTTAGCAAACCAAGTATTTCATCTTTTCGTCAGGCCAAAGTTGAATAAGAGCGCCTCAGTGGCGTGGTCGGTATGGTGTTGGCGTACCACCTCGGTGACCACGAGTTCGATTCTCGGGCCTTCCATTGAGGTGTGAGAGATGTGCATTTCTGGTGATAGTAGTTCACTCTCGACGTGGTTCGGAAGTCACGTAAAGCCGTTGGTCCCGTTGCTGAATAACCACTGGTTCCATGCAACGTAAAAACACTATACAAACAAACAAAGTTGTATAAGCAGTTCCCGTTCACTGTTCTTGTAAATCGTAGCGCACAAAAGTTCTTAAACATCGAATAATTAGTGCTATTTAATTCAGTATATGTTACCTGGCGTGACTGCTCTTTTTCCCCGGTAACTGTATTCTCTCTCGGACGTTACCGAGTAACTCCCCACCATGACGTCACTTATGGCAGTAATCATATGGCAGAGAGTCTGACTCTTCCGCCCTGACAGGGAGCAGACGCTGGTCCCAGAGATTACGAGGCCAACATGTTACCTACTGAACTATAGTAGATTCACATCATCCGTGCATTTGATGTCTAGGCCAGTCCCTTACGACGCTCCTGATTGGCTGTTGATAAGCCACTCACAGGGCTGGAAACTCTCAGTCTCCCTCGATAGTTCACATAGGCAGGATGTATGTTTCACCTCTCCTGAGAGATACTTTTGAAAGACGTATCATCCCTCAGGAGAGGTGGAACATAGCTCCTACCCATGTGAACTCGCTCGAGAGACTGAGAGTTTCCAGCCCTGTGATTGGCTTATCAACAGCCAATCAGGAGCGTCGTAAAGGACTGGCCTAGACAACAAATGCACGGTTGATGTGAATCTACTATAGTAGTCCTGATATTTATGATCTAATAGTTTTCATTAATTCTCGTTCGCATTTTAACCTTTAGCATCGGAGTTCTGACGTCAAACAGTACGATAAATTATCCTTTATTTATCTTTGGAGCTTTGGAGAATAAATAGACATCTATGAATATGTAACGAGGCTTAATTCGTAACCGGGGCTCTTTTAGATTAAAGTGGTAAGTGGAAAATAACGATGAATTCTCTCTAAAAATTTTTCTTGACATACCAGAGTTTTAAAGAGAACTTTCAGAACACCTTTTTGCTTAATAAAAGACGTTGTTTATTGCCCTTTTGAAATACTTTAATACTCGCACGGTTGTCAGAGGGAAATTAGTATGTACTTGACACAGAAAAGAAAATAAAATTAATTAAATTTGGAAGCTGTGTGCTTTTGTGTGTATGAGAGAGAGAGAGGGGCGGGGTGGGAGAGTTACAAGGATTGGGATGTCTCAAAGACTTGTGAGTCCATCCGAGGAGATATCATGTGCAGACAGAGAGAGAGAGGGAGAGATAGATAGGTAAAAATTCCTGAAGGAGTAAACGGTGAGAGGCGAGAAGTGTATATAAAAGTATAGACAGAGAGAGAGAGAGAGAGTTACAATGATAAGGATGTCTCAAAGACGTGTGAGTCCATTCGAGAAGACATCGTGTGCAGACACTAGACAGAGACAGAGAGAGAGAGGTAAAAATTCCTTAAGGAGTAAACGGTGAGAGGCGAGAAATACATATAAAAGTATAGAATGACAGAAAGAGAGAGAGAGAGAGATGCTGCCATGAAATGAGTATTAAACAAAAAATAAAACACCCAAATGAGAACAAACGATTGCGCATACCATACAAGGTGCTCAGCTAATTCGCTTCTGGTCCTCCACGGACCACCATTAAGGCCCCATTTGCTACATGACTGATATAATACGAAGTCAATGCAGATGGCTACAAAAATAGAATCCAATTTTTTTTTATCTTTCAGTTCGCTGCGATGAATTGATGCCGAACAACAAGAGGGGGGTGGCTATGGGACCGATGTTGGTCTCGATTCTGTGTGAAATATTCTGTTGACTTTTGTGAATAGCGAAAAGGTCAGACGCGGTCGTTGGTATGTGAGTCCATACTCCAGTGATCCTCCAGAATTTTGACGATATCAGGGGAACTTTGATAGAGCCATTCGGTTGGTGTTCGCGCTATGCACTCTTCGCGCGTATATATATATATATATATATATATATATATGTATATATATATATATATATATATATATATATACATATATACATATATATATATATATATATATATATATATAATTAATTATATATATATAATTTGGAGCACCGGCTACGATTTTGATGTATGTTTTATTCTGAGCGTAAAGGTAGATGTATACTTTTCATCGGCATATTCTTCTTTTATGATATATATAATACTATATATATAAATAAATATATATAATTTAATATTTATATAATATATAGTATAAAGTATATGTATATATATATATATATATATATATATATATATATATATATATATATATATATATATATATTGTGACTCTTTTAAGTGTTGGTTTGTCAGGGATCATACTCTTTTTGTGGTTACTGATCTGAAATATCAGGTCCAAAAGAACCTTAACTTCAGACCATCGTGAAGTTCATAACAAAAAATTGGCGACCGTGTGACAGGATCCTGACTGACATTCCAACCTTTGGGAGTTTTTCTTGGAGAGGTGTGATCGGGAGAATTAGGTAGTTAGGGAAAATTAACCTATTTGTTCTTTTGTTACTTTTGCCTTGGTTTAAGAAGATGCCTTTAGTAGGGGATAAATTTGAGGAAGCGGCAGCGCTATTTTTAGCTAGGTCCGACTGGGAGGAAGAAATTTTTGATCTTAAAAGAGATGAGTTGTGGTGTTTAGCAGGAGTACTTGAAACTTAAGGATTACCAACAGACATTAGGAAGGGTTCAATTGGTTAACGTGAAGGGTCCCTTGAAAGCTATTAAGAAAGTAGTAAAGGTAATGTCAAAGGAAGCAAAGAGTAAGCGTCTGGTGGGATCCAGATTTTTGTAAACAATGGTAGTGAACGAGGAGTTTAGGCGATTCAGGTACCAGGCCACGGCGGACATGAGCAAAATTAAGGTTGGAGAGATTCCTTTTCTCAGACGTTTAAGCTTAAAGAGAATGGAATATGAAAAGCTTTGCCAATTGGAGGCGGGGGAAGAGCCGCGAAAAAGAGCGAAAATTAAAATTTGAGTTGCGAATGCGTGAGTTTAACAAGTAATAATAATAGTATGATAATAAATAATAATACACAACAATCATAATCGTTTTGGAGCTAATGAGGTGCTTTGATGAAGTTTAACTGGCCAGTATTCGATGAGGAAGATGTTCCTGGATTTCTTTATTTCGTTGAAACGAAATAGGCAAGGAAATTGTCTTGGCCCAAGGATAATGTGGGACCACTATGGGTTCAGTGCCAAATTTTAAAAGGGAAAGTGGCTCCAGAGAGGGTATTTCAGATTGAACACTTTAAGCGAGGATCCTGTCGGCTTGATTATGATTCTAGTCAAGGCCATTATCCTTAAGCGGCATACTGATTTTGTTCCGGAGGCTTATCGACAGAAAGAAGTTCCGGTAACCTTAAGAAAGAACCCGGTATGACCTCCTTTGTCTTGATGTTTGCAAGGAAGGGGAAGAACAATTCCCTTGTATGGATTGGCTTAAGGTCCTAAGGAGACTGAACTCTTTCGAAAAATTAAAGAAAAGTTAATTTTAGTCGAAGAGTTTATTTAAAAGAATGGTTGCATAGAGAACTAAATAAAATTTCATTTAGAATGAAACTTAAATCTTGGCATTCTCTTCAGAGATCGCTCATCGGCTTCTGATGAGTATTTCCCTTGCCTTCATCGTCAGGACTGTTGGTGAAATGAGGGTTTAGTGGTAAGAGGTTCCCTCCTCGACGGGGTAAACGTTGGAGGGGGAATAACCGGAAATTCAGTCACGGTCATGGTACCTTTATTGACAGTTCGGTGGGTGACCGAAGAAAAGAGCAAGAATTGAAAACCCTGAACAAATAAGAGTAATGGTTTAGCGAAGCACGTAGTTTTCGTTGAAACAAAGCAGTTAGGAATTGGTCTAGTCAAGTAGTAAATAGAAGTTAGATCCATACGATGGTTCCGATGTAGTTTGTTTTTGGTGCCACCGCCGTGGGACATTTTAAAGTAAGCAGAATTGGCTTTTGCGCCGCCGTAAAATTTTTTGAAAATTTTTTTGAACAAAGAATAAAACCCGTGAACATTGGTGTATCGGCCGGAACGAACCGCAACAAAAAGGGAGGAGTCAAAATGACTTTAGCAATTTTGATACAAAGTATATATCTGATCGGTACCGTCTATGTTGATAGCGCTTATGCAAATTGGTCGTGGGTGTGAACGATTTTTAAATGAGGACACAAGGTGCCGCTCAGTCCGTTCGATATCGCGGAGGTCAGTTTCCCCGAGGGTGTTTGTCTTTAAGAATAAGAACTTTGGTCTTCGGTTGCGGGTGGATTTCCTTGATACGGTGGGCCTCGTATCCACTGGAAAAGAGTTTATATTTGAAGAACTAATGAATTTTCAGGGTATGGTTGAAATTTTGGCCCATAGTAGATACTTTGCCCTATTCTCCTGATGTAGACTTATTTATTATTTGCCAATGAATTTAGCCACCGAGGCTGAATGTGACGTATTTTCCCTATTTTTGACTTTGGTAGACCTGGCATGGTGACCAGATAAGCATTAGATGATTTCGTTGAAATCCTTGTGTCTGTGGTGACGCGGTTCTCGGTCTAAAGAGGTTGGACCTCCGCGGAGGTTAGAACTCGATGCTGAGTTAATTAACGGACAAGTGACTGACATTGTGACTGGATGTTAAATCAATGATATTAATGATGTTTGACATTGGATAAAATAATTGATAATTTATCTTTTCAGGACAATAATAATTGGTATCTTTTCGGGGTATCAATTTGGAATTGCAAAGGTTTTTAAGGAAGCCAAGGAAAAATGAGTTCAATCATTTTGGAAACGTTAGTGATGGTATGTGATCTTTCTTAAACTCGTATTTATGAAACAAGAAAGGTTTGGTTCTACCCCGGTGGATGCCTTTGTGAGTAGGTCAGTTTAATGCACCCCTGCTGACCAAGGTTGAGAGGTAATTATTCGGCAGTTAGTTGTGCCGGAAAGGGATATAGGAGTAGTAAGTTGGTGCCATATTTTAGTCTATGAACAATGAAACCTCGGCAGGTCAGTTTCGGGGTTAGGAAGACCTTTCAGAAATTTTGGGCACGGCATTTCTTTGTTTTGGCCCCAGAATGTGCGTCGTGAGGGTTAAGAAAACATTGTGTTTATCTTTGCTAAGGGTGTCTCAGATTGTAGGGAAACCTGAATCAAAAGAAAAATCCCTAAAGCCCCTCTTATTCCCATTCCTTCCCTCAGTAGGTGAAACCCTTTCAACGGAGGTTTAGTTATAGATGTTAGTGGGCCCTCTTCCGCGGGACGCGCGGAGGTAATGAATATCTCGCTAACCTCCATGGTTGATAGGGGTGACGCGTTTTCCTGAGGCTATCCCTGCTGAGGAGTAATTCCGGGGTGAGAGGTGGGGTGGAAGCATTTAATTGGAATTTTTCACTAGAATTCGGCAATTCCAAAAGGTTTTACAGTCAGGACTGTGGCACAAACTTTAACAAGTAAGTTTTTAGAAAGAAAATGGCTTGAACTTTTGGTTGGTTTAATCAACTGTTTAACCTTCTTCTCCCTTACCACCCCTAGTAAAGTCCCAAGGGTCAAGTGGAACAAAGGTTCCACCAAGACCTCTGAAGTCTGTTAATTAAAGAAGTTTTGTTATGAAAACAGGTAATGAGTGCGGATTTTAAGGAGGTTCCCTTAATGCCCTATTTGCTATGGTACGGTCTTGACCTAAATGAGTCTTTGGGTTTCTCTCCTTTCGAACTTTGTATTTGCCCATAGTATAACAACGGTCCTCATTGATGTGGGTGAAGAGAACATTGTTGGGAAGGAGGAGAACACCTGAAGTTAATGTATTAGATTATGTTTCTAGTTTACAGGGGAAAACTGAGGAGAGCTTTGGGAATCTTTGCTCAAGAAAGAAATTTGCATAAAAGTCTCAGTCTGTGATGAAGTCTAAATTATGACATTCGGTACCAAGGTGGTTCGTATTTCTTTTAAGCCTGGAGATCGTTGTATTAGTATTTACTGCCTATTACCAGGTAACCCACTTGGAAAGCTCAGTTTTCAGGGCCCATGGAGGGTGGCTGCGGAAAAGATTAAAAAAAAAAAAAAATTTTCCTTTTTCGGTTGGGAGGTTATTATAAATTAACGTAATTTATTCAGTTTTGATTGGATGGCCCTTTTAAAGTAAGTTTTTCTAAGTTTATTTCCAGTTCTTCCTTTTGACTTTCTCCTCTGAACACTGGTATTGGATCTTTTTGCCTCTCCTTAATGGTTGGTTTTTTAGTTTTATATTTGGTACTCCGCCCATTGAAGTTTGTTTTTTTTCCAATGTTTGTGAATTGGTTTTGATTTGGCTTCCGTCGTTCTGTGGCCACGTCATATTTTTTGACCCTCTCCCGGAGTTTTCCGAGGGGCCCTTGTGGCATTTTAAGTGCAAGAAGTATTACTGTAACTCATGGCTCCACCATAAGAAAGGGACCCAGTGTGGTTGTTATTATTGGCAGTCAAACGGCAGTGCCAGTATTTTGGGTACAGGGATACTTCCCCTTTTGCCACACCGCATCGTATTGGCATGCCACTCGAGAGTGACCCTGTGTGTTTGTGTCCTTTGTCCGAAGGCCTGGATTGCTTGGGGCCTGCTTGTTGGAGTCGGCTTGGACTTTTGTGACCTCACCGAGGATTTCTGCAGCCCTTTATAATTGTTGGGAGTTAGAGCTAAGCATTTCGCCTCGTGAATGGCCCGTTTAGTGCGAGTCGTATAATATACCGCCCTGTTAATCTCGGCCTGCCTCTGCCTGAACACGGGCGGCCCCTTGGAGTCGTGAGGAGCCCTCTAATGTGGCGGAGAAGAGTAAGCCCCACTTTATTTATTTTATTAACATTATTAATTTATTTTCTTTCATGTGATGGAGCAGCAACCCCTTGATTTAGTAAAGACGTCCTTTTACACCGATAAAATTAAGTGTGGCGTTCAGCATCGGCAATTTAACTATATAAAGACGTCCTTGGAGGGGAAGTTTTGAGTGGTACTTTATGGACTCGACTTATTGAGTTATCATGTTTTATTACTGTTATCTTGGAGTATGTAATTTAGTACAATGTTACTTTGGCTTAAAAATGATTTGTGAAGATTTAGGTTAAAGATAACAGGATAAGGTTTTCCCCCCTTATTTGAATCTCCCATCTATCGTATTGCTAGGGAAAGAGTGTTTTTCTTACTTCCACTGTTTTACTTTCTCTTATTCCTTGGCATGACTAGTTAGGTTAGCGGGAATTGAAGGAAGTGACTAGTTTTTTTGGTATTGTGGTGCGCTTGTTGTCCCCCCATTAATTCAGTGTTCCAGAGGGGTTCTTTTGTTTTTTGTGTTGATTTTTAAGAAATAAATTATTGTTAATCTTTTAGTTTTGTGGTTTGGTGTATCCTCTCTGAAGATTGTACTCCTTTTTAAGTGTTGGTTTGTCCAGGGATTCCATACTCTTTTTGTGGTACTGATCTGAAAACAAATATCCAGGTCCAAAGAACCTTAACTTCAGGGACCATCGTTTGAAGTTCATAACAATATATAATAATAGAATAATTATATAATAATAATATTATATAATATATATAGTATTATATAATCATATTACGTATATGTATATGGTATTATATCTATCTATATATATATATATATATATCATATATATTATATATTATTATATATATTACCCAATTTAGGAAATCCAAACTAGGCAATCCCGCTGTCTAGTTTGAATTTTTAATTAGGGAAATTATGTATGTTACAATCACTTATTAACTTTCGTTACTGTTTATTTTATATATTATTATATATATATATATATTTATAATATATATTATGTATATTATATACTGTATATTATATATTGTATATATATATATACTATATATATTATATTAATTTCCTTCAGATTAATATTCGTGAAAGAGAATAGGTTATCCATGCATATATATATATATATATATATAATATATATAGATATATAATAATATTATTATATATATATATTATTAGCTATAATATAGAAACTCTTCAAAAAAGGCTGACGGAAAAACTTTCGCACAAGCAGTTACCCTAAAAGAAAATTGGACGCGCAAAGTCAGATCAGGACCTCCTTATCTCATCTTTTCCGCTATTTGGGAACCACTTTTGCTTCTCCGCGTCTCCGTTTGTCCCACTTTGTCTCAACTTCCCGCCTCTGAGAGAGGATAATGAACAGAAAAAAAATTGGGGAAGACGTCGACGTGGCAATGCCAGTCGATAGGTTTCATATGCACAAGTATCGAATTTTCATTCCGCAGAACGTTTAGGTTGTTAGTTAGGGCCACATAGTAACAACAATTTGCAACCAAGTATTAAATACATAACAAACGCATTGCCGTTACAAAAAACCTTAATCATGTATATAATATATGTGTGTGTGTATATTTATATATATATAATATATAATATTATGATATATTATATATATATATATAATAGATATATAATTATATATATTTATAGCTCCGTCAGTGTAACAAAAATATATATACTGTTTAATCGCCGGTATCGCTTCCATATTTAACTGCATGGGCAGCCTATAATATTATAGAATAAATAAAAATATATATAATATAATTATATTAATATAGTATATAATATATATATATAATTATATAATATATTATATTATATATAGATGCTGGTCAGTGTAACTAAAAATATTTAATAGCTTATTACTTGAAATCCGTATCGCTTTCATATTTAACTTAAACGCTTTCAATAAAAAATGCAACTAACATATAATACATGATATTGCAGATGTGGCAGTGGCGCTATATATCAATATTACCGCGCAGTGGCACCACTGTGTGGTCTGATGATTTGTCCTTTGATTAAATTGTCATCCTTCACCCACCACTGTTCATGACGTGTGGACGCATGATGTCGACATTTTGATATGTTCCCTGAAATGACTGCACATGAATAAGAGGAATGATGTTCATAAAATGCAGTTTATTAAAGTAAACTGCATTCATTCCTTTTACTGTAACTCCGTTCGTATTTTCTTTCTTTCCATCTTCCTTTCCACCCTATCCTAACAACTGAGCGCCTCAGTGGCGTAATCGGTATGGTCTTGACCTGCCACCTCGGTGGCCGCAAGTTTGATTCTCGGGCATTCCATTGAGGGGTTAGAGATGTGTATTTCTTTTGGTGGATTTAGTTCCACGTTCTCTATGTTTTGGTTGGAAAAGTCACGTAAAGCCGTTTTGGTCCCACTTGCTGAAGTAAACCAACCCTTGTTCCATGCAACGTAAAACCACCATACAAACAAACTATCCTAACAATTGTTTCATAGTGCAACTGCGAAGGTTTCTCCTAGTCACACCTTTTGGAATGACCTCATATAGGTCTCAGGGCGAAAGTTGCAAAAGCGCGGACCTTTCAGGCCTCCATGTATTCCTCGGATCATTAGTATTCGCAGACAGTCTCTTTCTTTGGATTCACTTACTGCTCTGAGCGCTAGTTCCCTGTCTCAACAGGTGTGCGTTACTCCCACGGGGGACTGTCACCAAAATAAATAGTCTAGATTCTTCCTAAGAAAAAGTTCGCGTTCTTAAAAGCTTGCTCTGTATATGTGTGTATAGTGTGTGTGTGTGTTTACGTGTTTACTTGCATTAGACCATACATCATCCATCCGGACAACTTTAAAATTCAACCAAAACAGCTTTAAGGAGAAAATTCAATTTCCTTCATCTGGAATCATTTAAAAATACAAAGACCACTCTATTCCATTGCATACGTTACCTGTCCAAAGCTCCCTTTTACCATTTCTTCGTGAGAAATGACCATTCTGGTCTTATTACCTGTCGGTGGCATAGCTGACACATACGATTGTGCTCGGATTTCTCGAAATGAAAGTGAACTTTGCCATATGTGTTCTCTCTTAGGGTGGGTTCGCTTCTTCCCACGGTCGGTATCGACTTCTGTAGGACATATTTTCACGGGACCCCTTTTGTTACTTTTTAAATACAGAATTGCTCTTCGGACTCTGAAAAATCAGAGGCGAAATATATTTTTTTTTCCTCTTCTCGCATTTCAGTTTTCGACCACGCTGGCATTTTTAAAATGTATTCCTTTTAAAAGGTTCTTAAAAGGAAAAATATGTTATGCGTTTGGCTGTATCTTTTATAGAAGCATATTTCACAGAGGTATTCAATTTATTATATATTTGATATATATATATATATATATATATATGGATATATACGCCATATATATATATATATATATATATTATATATATATTATATATATATATATATATATGGCGAATATATTTGTATTATAATAGATAATATATATATATACGAATTATATATATACTAAGTATATATATATATATATATATATATATATATATTTTGTGTATAAACTATGTGTGTGTATTGTGTGTGCGTTTCATAAGAAGGAAATAGAAATTATCTAGTAAGTGGTGATGGATAAAATTTATGAAAATTGCTAATAATACTACAAGTAAGATGAAGGAACACGTGGCTGGTAGTCTCGTCAATGAACGACTGTCCGTGATGTGTAAGGTATATATGAAGGAGGGAAAGGTCCCTAAGGAATAGCTGAGTGGAATAATTGATCCGTTGTATTAGGGTTAAGGAGACGGAGGCGAGATATATAGAGATACAGTATCATGACATTGGATCACATTCTAGGAAAGGTTAATGGTACGGTTTTGATTAAGAGTGACGAAAGGATTGATTGTGGAAAAGCAGTGGGGTTTAAAGATAATAAGAGAATATTTGATATATATGCATAATCAACTATATATCTGTATATATATTGTTCCCGATGGTATAGTAGTTACAGCCTTATTATAACTAGCGAAATTCCTTAGATCAATTCTGAGCAGGGAAGTGAAGTAGGGGATTTCTCTCTCTCTCTCTCTCCTCTCTCTCTCTCTCTCTCCTCTCTCTCTCTCTCTCTTCTTCTTCTTCTTCTTCTTCTTCTTCTTCGTGTTCTTTCTCTCTCTAAAAGAATTATATATACACACACACACATATACGTATATATATATACGTATAGATATATATATATATATATATATATATATATATATATATATATATATATATATATATATATATATATATATATATATCACGCAGTCAGAAATCCCTCAGCCTCGCGAACAGAAAAATGAGAGAGCATTCGCTTTCGATATATAGTCCGCACGCGCTCTCATGCAACATCTCTAAAAGATCTTTTTTCGCCCCCTCCTTCATTTTTGTGCCATTTTGAATTTTAATGCTCGAAAACATCTATGTGCATGCTCCCTCCTCCGGAAACCGTCCATGCTTCCATTGGCATATCTATTTTTAGTCATGTACCCTAGTTGTGGAGTCATACTGTTCCCTGCTGCTTCCTCTCTCTCTCTCTCTCTCTCGTTCTAAAGTTTCACTGGCGAATTAGAATGAAGACGGGTATCTATGATAGTCTCTCTCTCTCTCTCTCTCTCTCTCTCTCTCTCTCTCTCTCTTCACTCATATTTCAGCAGATCTGAAAACGTTTGACTCTCTCTCTCTCTCTCTCTCTCTCTCTCTCTCTCTCTCTCTCTCTATCTTTGCTCATATTTCAGCAAATCTGAAAACGTTTGGTTCTCTCTCTCTCTATCTCTCTCTCTCTCTCTCATATTTCATCAGATCTCAGTGCGTCTAAATGATCATCGGTTTCATATTTCTTTTAGCAAGCCATCATGGTAGTAGGGTAGTGCCGTCAGTGCCCCTCATGGGGTGCACTGTAACCATTACCGAAGGTTCTTTGTAGCGCGCTTCGGCACCTGACTGCAAAACCTTTAATTCCTTTTACTGTACCTCCATTCATATTATTTTCCCCCATCTTGCTATCCACCCTCTCCTGACAATCGTTTTATATTACAGCTGCGAGGTTTTCCTCTTGTAACATTTTTCACACCCATCTACTATCAATTTCCTTTCCAGCGCTGAATGACCCCATAGGTCCCAGTGCTTGGCCTTTGGCCTAAATTCTACATTCCACTCCATTAACAAATCACGATGAACTTCTAGCTGGATATTTTTGATCGAAATTTGAATATGCATTTATTTTGTTCTTATTGCGTCCCTTCCTTTTATCTCCCTGGAGATATTGAGAAATACGAAGCTTTTGTGGAGTAAAATTTTCAAAATGTCACAAAGGAATATTAAATTAAATAAAATTGGTTCCGGTTTTCCATTCTTGTCCTGTTTACCGTACCTCTCCTTCCTCTTATTCCGTTTGAATTCTTACGTGTCGTTTCTCGCGTTCGGTATATTAGTTGGTTCGTTTCCTCAGCTCCCGATTCGCTATCTTTCGTGATAGTGCAGTCCTGTCTGCTTCATTTTTTTTCTTCTTTTTTTAAGGAAACTGACTGGAAAATGTGAACTCTGCGTAATGATATTTATTCAATTAAATGTTCTTACCTGCATTTACTTTTATGCCTCTGTGATGGCTATGAAGTTTTGTGCATATATATATATATATATATATATATATATATATATATATATATTATATATATATATATATATATATATATATAATATATATATGTGTGTGTGTGTGTGTGTGTATATTTGTGTATACACGCATAAACAAAAAATTCCAACAGCTCCAAACTGTACTTTTATAATGGAGA